>NC_056735.1:1218110632-1218368132 GCF_019279795.1 Protopterus annectens
TGCACACATGTCAACTGGAGCATGTCACTGGCCATCTGCAAGAGGCACAAAGATGATTGGCTGATGCATGTCACTCTCACCCTGAGGATCACCCCAGTGGTGTCTGTTGGTAGATGGACTGCTGGCACATGGCAGGTGGCATGATACCACTGTACATACATCTCCTACACTTCCCAGCTCTCCATGGATAATAGCCTGTCACACACCTATGAACACCTGCACTGATGCACCCCAGTACTGACAAATGTGTATGTGTGCATTACTGAGAATATCAGT
Source organism: Protopterus annectens (assembly GCF_019279795.1). Lineage (NCBI taxonomy): Eukaryota > Metazoa > Chordata > Ceratodontiformes > Protopteridae > Protopterus > Protopterus annectens. The sequence continues at coordinate 1,218,110,909 of NC_056735.1, forward strand.
GTCTGTGTGTTTGTAGACCTACAGTTGGGAATACCCTGAGGCCCTTCACACCCACTGCACCTCTCATTGCCATAATTAGATGTGGCTGCTGCTGCACTGGACATTACATGTACCTTGTTATGCTCGTTTCCCTAAGGGCTACCTGGGCCTTGCAGTACCAGCACAACACTGTTGTACAAATGGGTTAATAGGCATGCGATACCCACTGAGTTCTGGCAAGTGTGTGTATGTGTGCATGTGTGTATATATGTGGGGGTACAGCATTCCGAGGCCGAATACTCCTATTACAATACATATTGCCACACAGTATTAGGGATAGTGATGTGCTGCCCGTAGGGAAGGCATGACAGTGCATCACCCTAATATGCCTGTGGCATGTGCATTATATGCATATCCCTGTAGTAGCACTCTTGGAATGGACAAAGGGTTGTATTGCAGTCCTGGTCAGTGTGTGATGGGGGTGGGGGGTATGTCAGAGTGTCATCATGGTTTCCAGTGCATAAAATGTCCACAGTGGAGTGTGGATGCTGGCAATACTGCCATTACACCATAGTAACCCCCATGTACCACTGTATGGTGACCATGGTCACCATCAACCATACAGGTAACTGATAACACTATCCAGCTCAATTATGCATGTGCTGTGTGCAACCCACTTGTAACACAATGGACACACTGACAAGGTAGTTAGCACTGAGGCCCAGGTCTTTCAGATGTGTTTGTCAGTGTATATATGATGGTATGTCACACTATGTATTGTCCATAAACAACTATTACATCCCCCATTACCATACTGTACATGCCTGGGGATGTTCTACATGTAACATGTAACCTGGAATACACCTCATCCTAAAAGCTATGTGATGTGTGCAATTAAAGCCACACACATCAGTGGCACTACATACCTAGGTAGGAGACTAGTCCCAGCGCTGCCAGGTAAGAGTGTGCGTGTATGTGGAGGGATCTACTACAGGTTGCAGAATCTACATGTCTCAGGGGGTCATCTGTCCAAGAACTGTGTGGCATATTCTAACATTTCACATGTATCATCCTGTGGACATATATTCCATTACAACTAGCATTAGTTGTGTACATGGCCTCTTCCCCACTGTATAGGTGTGCAGTAATACTGGGGTTGTTATATATAGCTGGGTGTGGATGTTGTGGACACAGCCAACATCACTGCAGTTACTGTTGAGTGTATCCCCCTGTGTAGCTGGCCGCAATACTGTACAGTTCATGTTAACAAGTTAGGTAGTTGTCTATCACACTATCTGTGGCTCTACAGCACCTCTCACCCTATAAAGGATAGGGGTGTGCCACCCACACCAGCACACATATGTTTACTGAGTTGACGAGTGCACTACATTGGGGAAGGGGACATATACCATGCCGGTACCATTGTCACTGACATTAAACTAACAGACTGCTTGTTCCACAATGTGTTGTTCTGCGTAGTCTGGCTTGTTGGGATAACATAGGCTACAATGGGTTTCTTGCACAGGTACATATTCTCTGTGTAGTGCATTGACACCAAAGCCTCTGTGTGTGTGTTATACACAAACATGTGGTGTGTACTACCCAGTACAACTATCATTGTCCACTATAGATGGGCTGCTAACAGCTGCCATCATGCACTCACCTGTATACACCACCCCCAGAACTATCAGCCATGTGGCACAGGCAGTAACTGTTATTCAGGCCTGTGACATGTTTTCACCTGTACACAGGATATGGCACAGCTAAGGTGCCACACCCCCTGTGAGATATGACAGCAGACCATCCTACTGTTGACACATGGACACCTACAACACAAACAGATAACATTATGGAGACCACAGTCACTCAGTGTTAATAACAGCTATAATGCATCATGGCTGGTCAGCTACACTTCCTGACATGTAAGCATTAAATGATACTGCTGACAACATGATACACAGCAGTGCATTGGTACACTGTAGTACAGTCACCGTGTGCATCAGAACCATATTAGCTTGTCCCGGCATCGATGTTATGGATGACAGGGATGTGGTAAAGGCATCATCATATGCACAGGGTGTGTTGCTGGTTTGTCAGAGACCTAGGCTGGGCCATATGTTCGACACCATGTCCTAGGTGTGTTTGTATTATGTGTGAGTATGCATGCACACAGTTCTGTCATGTGGCTGCCCTATACAGGTGTTTGTTGGACAGCTGCAGACCATACCTGGCAGGATGTGCAGTTCACCACCTCTGGCCACACACATGAGACCTGTGCCTACCAGGGATTCCATGGGTACAAGCCTCGATATGGCACTCTCTCGTGATGATGACATATGTCCGGTCGAACCAGGTCCCTCCTTGGACTGGCCAGGGTCATATGCATGTGGCCTGTTGTGGTGTTGCGTGGACTGCACCCCCCTGCAGTGCTGGGGCTGGTACTGGCACTAAGGGAGCAGCATGGTGTCCTTGCATGTCCATGTCAACATCCAGCTGTTGGTGTTGCTGGCCTACATCCACGTGGCTGTTGCACCACTCCCACCACATGCTCTAGCATGGACAATCCATGGTTGATGAGTCCTGCCATCTCACCCCACCGTCTATCCATGACCTCTGATAAATAACGGAGGGCACCTGCAAGATCACGGATGTTGTCACAGCTGAAAGAGCAGCCCTCTGCAGCCTCAGATGCTGTATGGTGTACCATTCCATACATGCCTGCACCTCCTTGACAGCTTGAGACATGTGTCTGGTGTTACCAGATGTGGCACTTCTGCCAGGGGCACGATGACCCACAGCCCTCCAACAAGCACCCCTGTACATCTGCCTATGCGGTACCCTGCCAGACATCTGGCTTTGGCTGCTGTGTCTAGAAACAGCAGCCATGGATACCACACTGTCCTGTGCACTGCCACCAACCACCAAGTGTCCCTCTGCTATGGATCCTGGTGATGGAGTATCTATAGGCACTGTGATTGTGTGCGGAGCTGGGGTAGATAACAGTGGGATGTTAAACAATGGTGCAGTGTTGGCCTTTGGCAACCCCTCCTGTGACTATATACACCTATCATCATTTTCAGTGTCTGTATGGACACCAAAATCAATTGCCTGCAAGAAGGACCCTGACCCACCTCACCACTTGTGAGGCAAAAAAAGAAATACACTTTTAGACCTGTATGGCACTGCTTAACAGTATACACACACACACACACACACACACACACACACACACACACACACACACACACATACACACCCTGACATTCCACCATAATGCTTACCTGTCCCTGAGGTTACAGACTGTCCCAACTTTATTCTCTTAGGTTCCTCATCCAGCATCACACTTACACTCATTAATAACAATCATTAACATATCATTTTTCTAATTGCCTAGACAAGTAATCACAAAACAAGACCTGTTACTCCATTACCTCTTTGATGTGGTTGGAGTCAGTTTTACAAAGACTCACTGCTGTCAGCCAGTGTTCACCCTGGGTTTGTCCAGACATTGTGGGCATGGCCCCCATATGCTAGGGGTAATACAGTCACTCAATAATGTCACGCACTGGAGTGTCATACGTAACTATTGCTCAGTAGATGCAAGATCTGTTGCTCTTTTAACTTACTATGTGGACAAAATTAATATTTGGAAACACTCACTGGTGTTGTCTAGTAATTCCCCAATGCATCTGTAGTGCTGCATACGTGGGTAATCTTTCGCCTTTCTGCTGACTGCAGTTATAACAGTATACTTGGTGTCTAGTTTCCCTCCCAATGCATGTTCCATGCTACAGACCTTATTATACTATCAGCTGTCCTGAGACTACATGTCAGACAAGTATTCCTGGTTTCTCATGTGTCTGTCCATGTCCATGTACTGCACGATTTCAAACGGAAGTCGAGAGGTATGAAGAACCCCACAATCACACATGTGCATACATGGACACACACACACACACACACACACACACACACACACACACACACACACACACACACACACACACATCCTACATACATCAACTCCCCTCCACTCCACCAGACTGCATTTACAGACAAAATAACCTCCTACCCCCACCCCCCCCACACACACTTACAAGTGAGGTTGCACAAAGATATTACACACAAACCTCCCATTACCCATCTGTCAACATGCATGACATATGGTAATCAGCAGCATGCAGTGCAGCTGTAGTCAATCCAGGCTAGCAACAGTATACATGTATGTGATGCATGGGCTGTGTCAGTAGGTGATGCCTCTTCCCCTGCAACACACTGCACCCATGTACACAGTATTGCTGTGCACCTGTTTGGCACCCTGGCATGTACTGTACACCATACCTCACAGGTGTGCACACCATTGCTGAATGTGTATTGCTGTGTCAGTTATGTCTGCCCTGCTGCTCACAGCCTCTATGTACCTGTCTGACACATACCTGGGATGATATGTGGACAGATGTCTTTTGTGAATGCGTAATGTCTGATTTCAGATGTCATCATCAGTGGTGCATGTATGGCCAATACAATACAATTACACTGACAACCATCAAACCTTACCATGGCTATTGGGAGTGTACACACCCTTATTGATATGATGCCCTCTTCCTTGATATGCCATGGAACCACATTACTGCATATGTTAACATTACATGAACCTGATATGTGACATATGACCTGTACAATCAAATGCAGTGGCAAACAAATGTGGTAGTTGTGCTGATGTTGATTGAGATGCATACACTTTGGGGGTGCATATGTGTGCACACCCCTATCATGATGGTTTGTTGCACCTACTGTTATGTGTACTACAGCAGTCACTATTCCTGGCAGGGGTATACTAGCATGGGCCATCTGCATTTGCCAGTATTTGGTCAGTCTACCCTACACATGTCCCCAACTCTGCATGATTGCAAGGTCAACCTATGTGCACATCCCTTGGAGTTCACACACTGCCATCACTATTGCTGTGGAGTCAGTGATATGTCTGCCACAGTTCCTGACCCTGACTGTGTGCAGATACAGCCATTCATAGCATCCTTTGGATCTCTGCTGCAGTGCACTGTTGTGTCATGATGACACTCCCTCCCCACCTTCAGCCTTTTTGCAGATGCTTAACAACTATGGCCTATACATGTGTGTCAGTTTGCAGTGTCCCAAATACTGAACACCATGTGTAGCAGCCTAGTCCCAGCTAATGAATGGCAAACATACAGGTGTACACTGGCACCAGCAAGTTACGGATGGCGATGGTGGGCCTGAGGTGGGGTGAGGTGTTGGTTGTGCAGCACATGTATCTTACTTGATACTGTCCATAGATTTCCAACATGGTCTTGGTACACTAGTACACATTGCAATGCATGCCTTTTTGGGACCTTTTTTGTTATGCATACACTAACTTAGAGGCCTGGCTGATGATTCCTGTGGTACAGCTGTCCCATCTGATTACCCTAACCCATGGGCCACATGTATGCAGAGTCCAGGCAATTGCTGACATGGGTACTGCACAGCTAGTACTTGCTAGACATTCCTGTAACTCCCTCAGTGTTGTGGCATGTTACTAGGCAGCCTGTATAATCAGCTTGCTACATGTGACATCATCTGTCTTGGATGGCCATCTTTTTATTTCCTGCATTATTCCTGTCCCATACATCCTTGCCACATACATGACTGCACTGTTTGCCATGGTATATGCAATGGTGAGGTATGGCTACATGTCCAACTCCTGGGTGCTACCTGTTAGATATGGGGTCCGCGCCATGGCATGTAAGATGTGTGCAAGCCATGGCTGCCTCTATTGCAGGTAAGTGGGCACATTTGATGGCCAAACATCTTGGACAGCAGACCATTTCTTGGAGTGACATTGGGGATGTGTACTTGCTGGAAGGTGCATTTCCATGAAGAATGCATGCAGTCAGTACCTCAACAACTGCTTCCACTATATGTTATCTGGAGTGTGTGCACACATATGCTTCCAGTGTTTGTGAAGGTATGTATTCCCCATATTTGCTGTCCTAACAAATTATTCCATATTACACATTCATTGCTCATGTTAGGACCGCATTGCAGGTTGCAAGGGTTGTGGACTGCAGTATTGTGATATGCCGTAGTGTAGATCTTTAACAGTTGCCATTGTAATACTAGTATATATACTGTTATAGCACTGTATAAGGATGATGTTTCACACATGTCCCTACTGTAGGCCATTTGTCCCACCATTATGTTCATCTCTGTGCACAGATTTTGCAATGACAGAATGTTAGTTATAGTGCAGGAGTTTGACATACCCTTCAGATACACCATCATGGTGACCACTGTGATGTAGTGTGCAGTTAGCAGCAACAATACGTGAACATGTACAGCATGCATTATAGGTAGGTATGTTAAATATGTGCATGGAATATACCATGGCCATAACATGACCAGTGTATTGGCAAACCTGAACAAACACCATACTCACCAGCTGCAGGCTGCTGCCCTGGAAGTTTATCAGAGGGAACTACATAAGTGTGTGAGAGATGTGATGTCAGTAGCCACAGCTGTGACATTGGTGCAGGGTGGGTGCAGAATCACAGTACATCAACGGTACAAGCCCACAATACTGCAAATTATGCATATCTGTTTATTACTACTACGCATCAACAGACTATATATATATATATATATATATATATATATATATATGTCACATATGCAAGCTCTAACTGTACAGATGTGGATGGATATGCAACAATGGTCTACTGATGTTCCCTGTGGCCTTACTTGCACGCTTCTCTGCCATTATGTGGGTAGCACCCACCTCCACTATTCTCTCCACCAGGTATTGTGTGTGCGAGTGGGCAGGTACCCCGAGACTGGCAAGGAGCTTTTCAACATGTGTCAGGGGGATGGATGGCATGACCCACCCCCCATTGCATGCTGATCCCCCCTGATTGCAGCAGCATGCTGACGAGCATTGCGAAGTAGGTCTGTGCAACGATGCCGGACCTGCTCATGACTGCGGTTATGCAGGCCAACTTTGTTTACCCTGTGGACAAGATCATTCCACAGGGCGGTCAGCTCCTGCTGCTCATGGGCTGTAAAGCTGAAAAACACCTGGTAGTACTGCACCAGGTGTGAGATGATGACATCATTCTCCTCTGCTTGGTGTAACTCATTCTAAGCCTTTTGGTTTAAACACTTGGGTTTCGGACCAGTTGTTTTGCATTGAGAGGGTTTGTGGTCTGCACTGTTGTGGCAGAACAGGTAGCTTACATCCTTCTAGGTTGGGAACTGCTGATTGAGGGCTCAGTGTCTGTTATTCTAAAAGTGTATTAATTCTGGTTTAAGCACTTGGGCTTTCAGGCCAGTTATTTTACATTAAGAGGGTTCGTGGTCTGCACTCTTGTGGGAGGAGAGGCTGGACTCTGCCCTTCTGAGCTGGGAATTTCTGGTTAAAGGCTTATAGTGCATGCATATCTGAACTGCTTCTTACCAAAGTTGGTGCGCCTTGTTTGCTGTGGCATAGACTGGATTCGGGCCTGCTGGATCTAGTTTTGTTTGTGTAACTTGATCACTAATCCAGACATTCTCTAAAGTATTCAATTGTATTTATTACTGCTTGGTTGTAACTTGATTAAAGTGTAGCTATCATTCTAAGTCTTTTGGATTAAGCACTTGGGCTTCAGACCAGTTGTTTTACATTAGGAATGTTTGTGGCAAGCACTGTGGTGGCAGGACAGGTAGCTTTCATCCTTCTAAGTTGGGAACTGCTGATTGAGAGCCCAGTGTCCAAGGGTATTAGTTCTGGTTTAGGCACTTGGGCTTCAGGCCAGTTATTTTACATTAAGAAGGTTCGTGGTCTGCACTCTTGTGGGAGAAGAGGCTGGACTCTGCCCTTCTGAGCTGGGAATTTCTGGTTAAAGGTTTATAGTGCCTGAATATTTGAACTGTATCTTACTGAAATTGGTACACCTTGTTTGCTCTAGCATAAACTAGATCCAGGCCTGCTGAATCTAGCTTTGTTTATATGCTTGTTGTTTGTTTGCTTGTTATTTCCTGGAAGCTAATTCCACCTAATACGCGGCTTCTCAGCTTCTGTGGATCACTAGTGATATCTGCATTGCTTACTGTACTAGTTCCTTGTTTCACTTGAAAGAAAGTTACTGTTTGTCGTTTTTGCATTTAGTTACTTGTAACACATTGCACTCAAGTTACCTGGCACTTGCTCACTAAAGCAATTATATAAGTCAGCACTAAAAATTAAAAGCACAACACCCTCACTCCCCACTGGCCCTTGTTTTCAATTATTAAGGAATTCCCAATATTATTCTAGCATGTCCAAAGGTCAGTTGTCAAGCTCCTCTCCGGTCCAGCTGGTGAATCTGGGAATCTTGAGGCAATGTTATAACTGCCTCATGTACACAGACAACCCTCTCCTCCTCCCACATAACACAAATACTTGTGAGAGATGCAGCTATTTAGCCAAACTGGAGGCTGAGCTCTCTCAACTCAGGACTGGCAAGACCAGACAGGAGGAGAAGGCAACTACACACACCACAAAACCAGCCTCACATAATGCTACCACACCACTGAATCAAACACATAAACACACAAAGACATACTCGGAGGATCTGAGTAAAAATTTACCTAAACAGCAGAGGCCTCCAAAGCAGACACCCAAACAACTGCTACCTCAAGACACCCCACAAGCAACACATAAACTACAAAAGCAGTGTGCAAAGCAGTTACAGCCCTTAAGGCCAAATACAACACCAAACATACTTGTCATAGGTGACTCCATAGTCAGACACACTGACGTCCCACTCACCAGGCTGAACAAGGAGAGGGTCACAGTAAGCTGCCTATCGGGCGCTAGAATCCTCCACATAACACAGGCACTCTGGTCACTCCACGGCAAGTACAAATATGACACAGTCATTGTCCATGCTGGTGTGAACGACCTGAGACGTACCTCCCTGGACTACATGAAAAGAGACATAGAGGAGCTCTCTGATTATGTAGCCCAGGCAGGTATGACCCTGACCCTGAGCAGTATCCTTCCTTCACCAAGAATGATGCCACAATATAGAGACAAGATGATCAGCTTTAACAATTGGCTTAATGTCTGGTGTCATTCAAAGGGGATCCAGTGTCTGTCTGCCTGGGATGACATGTTTGACAAGCCATGCTGCTTCGCAAGGGACGGCTTGCACCTGTCACACCTGAGATTCCGGATATTGGCTAAGGCTCTTGCCACCCCATAGTGCCTTTTTAGGCAAGGCTCAAATTCTAAACCTACCACCCTAGAAAACAAAAATGGGAAGAAACTGAGGGTAATGCTGCTCAATGCCAGAAGTCTAAATCTCAAAATGCACTTTTCGAGGCCCTTCTCAGTATGGAGAACATCGATGTCTGTGCTGTAACTGAAACCTGGTTCAAGGCTCCTGAGAGCACCCTGGCACTATTAGGTTTTACCTCATATCATGCGTTCGGCCCCAAAACCCGGACCACACCACAAAAGGAGGGGTGTATCCATATTCAAAGGATACCCACACCTCCAGGTTGGTGGCAACACGAAGCTTCGAAACCATCCAGGTGCAACTAACCATAGGCAAAACTGCTCTACAAATTGTAGCATGCTACAGGCCACCCTCTCAAACTCAGGAACCCCACACAGCCTTCCTGAAGACACTGGAGGTATAAATGTATCTCCAAACACCATCATATTGGGTGACTTCAACTACCGAATATAGACTGGGAACATTACTCAAGCCCTAACTTTCTAGCCCAACAGTTCCTGGAGTTCATAAATTCAAATGCCATGGAACAGCTAGTCACTGTTCCCACGAGAGGAGAAAATATACTAGATCTCATTATCACAAACATGGGGACAAAATGCTCCACACCAGAAGTATATCCCTCATTGGTGAGATCTGATCATAAACTAATCTCACTGGAAATCCACATCCGCCCCCACCCCAAACAAAAAAGACCACAGTGAAGAACTTCTCTAAAGCAAACTTCACACTACTCAAGACTGGTGTGGTATCCTTCAAAGCCCCTGAGCCAGTGCAAACCACAACCAAAGCTGCGGAAGCCCTTACAAATGCCTTCTATGAACACCTCCAGAACTGCATGGATCAGGCAATGCCAAATAAAACCAAGACTCTTTCCACAAAGGGCAAACGTCCAGTCTGGTGGACCCCAGCCATTAACAAACTTTACAATAAGAGGAGAAAGCTATTACATGATAGAACAAAATCCATAAAAGGGAAGTCACCCCTGATCATTATTAGTAAAAAAATATGAGCACTCATAAAATCAACTAAGGCCAATTTTGAGAGAAAAAGTACCATGGATTCAAAGGACAATCATAAGGCCTTTTTCAGCTATGTTAGGAACCTGGGTGGAAACTCCCAGATATGCTCAGAATTAGTCCAAAATGATACAAAAATCACTGAACCCACAGACATTGCCAACATACTGGCAGACAGGCTCAGTGCAAACTTCACCCCTCTCCCCTAAAGGAGAGATAACTATCCCAGCAGAGTGTAGCCTCCCAGACATCTCAAATGCGCAGGTGAAAGCTGCTCTCTAAAGCTAAAACACAGCATCAATGGGACCATGGTGTCCCCGGCTGGCTGTGTGCTACATGTAAATGAGGAATTAAACCCGCACATAAGGCAGCTGTTTAATCTCAGCCTTACCACAGGATACGTGCCCAAGGAGTGGCGTACGGCAACTGTGGTCCCACTCCACAAAGGTGGTGCCTCTACGGACCCTGGTAATTACCGCCTCATAAGCTTAACAAGTCTAGTCTGCAAAGCTATGGAGAGGATCATAATGGAGCTCATAAACAAAGATATAGGGGACTTGCAGACATTGGACCCGACCCAGTTTGGCTTCATCAAGGGCAGATCATGCCTTTTGAGCTTGGTCGACTTCTTCAAAATGGTCACCAAGGCCATTGATGAGGGAAAGGCAGTCCATACAGCCTACCTTGACCTTGCAAAGGCCTTCGACACAATACCCCACTCGGGTATTGTAGAAAAACTTACCAGTTTAAATGTAAACCCATATGTCACAAGATGGGTTGCAAACTGGCTTAAGGACAGAACCCACAGGGTTAGAGTTGCTGGCGCTATGTCAGACTCCAAGCTGGTCACAAGTGGTGTCCCACAGGGCTCGGTCCTTGGCCCCCTATTGTTCGGCATCTACTTCTCAGAAGTACAGGCCAACATGGGAGGACTTTGGCTGACAAAGTTTGCAGGCGACTGCAAACTGGGCCATAGTGGAAAGTGCATCGGACACGGATATCCTTCAGAAGGGACTCATGGAAACAGATAGCTGGTGCCAGAGCCATGGGCTGAAGTTAAACGCCAAAAATGTATAGTCATACCCTTCGGGAAAAACAAGGTAACCCCAAGCTACCATATAGGTGGCAATCCACTAAGCACAGAAGAGGTTATCAGGGACCTGGGGACCCAGGTTGACAGTGGCCTTTCTTTTGACACTCACGTTGCTAAAGTGGTTAGAAAGACCTTCTACATTGCCCACCTGATCATGAAGGGATTCACATCCAGATCTAGTGAGGTCATTGTTCTCCTGTACTCTTCACTTATCAGACCAATGATCGAGTACAATGCCCCATTCGGGATGTATCTCACCCATCTGCAGCAATTGGAGAGACCCCAAAAGTTCCTCACCAAAAGGATAAAGGGACTCCAAAATCTGTCATATGCTGCCAGATTGAAGAAACTCCAGCTCTATTCAGTTGCATACCGTCTGCTCAGAGGTGACATGTGCCTGACATAGAAGGCCATGTCCAACCCGGAATTAATGGACATGCTCCACCTCAAAAAATCCAAATCCACCAAAACCACTAGAGAAAGCGACTTAAACCTTAGCACGGATATAAATAGGATGTGCTGGAGGGATAGATTTATCACTCAGAGACTCCCTATGCTGTGGAATAAAATCCTGATCCATGTGAGGCAGAGCACCTTGCTGGCTCTGTTCAAGAGAAATCTTGACCTGTGGATGGGAGATCGTAGGTTTATCCCGGGAATCATCTCTGTGTCACTGCTGGACAGAGGCACAACAAACTAATGGGCACAGTATTTTTTCATATAAGGGGTGGCGTAAGCCACAAAACTTTGGGCTAGGCTTAGAAATGCCCTTAGGGCAGATAGCCTAGTATAAACCTATGAACCTATGAACCTAAATGGGAAGCCTATTCCTGGACATCTTGCCTGAAAGACGTAAAAATGGAAACAGGTCTGAGGTCCTCATACGACAAGGTTATCATAGTTTTTAATACACATCTCTGTCCCCCACCATATCTGCAACAACAATCTCATCACACAACTCAACAAGTATGTCTACAGAATATCTACCATTGGGACATGTATTGTATTGTACAACACTTTGTGCTATATGTTTGCAGTCATGTTCCCTGTGGGGACACTATCATTGGTGGCCTGTTACGGACAATGTCACCTGCATGCCATTGTAAAGGCCACTATGGTTCCATATATGCATGTGTTCTGTTTGCTATGTGATTGCTGCACAGCTGTTGTTTTGTGTTATTGGGGATATCTATGCAATCTATTGGACATGATCTGGGAATGTATGGGCTATTACTACCCACAAATGTTCTATAACCGTGACACAATAGCATGTTTAGGGAACAGTTGCCAGCAGAACCAGCTATTCCACCTCATCTGGCTATGTTACCAGGCCACATCACTAGTGGGACCCACCCTGGGGCCTCCTCATCTACTGGTCCTGCAATACGTTCAGGTGGTACCACCTCAGGGGATGGTGTTCACCCCCCCAGGAGCACACACAGACATGATCCTGTCACCCGAGGTCAGGTCCAGGGTCTGGTGCATAGGGAGCTCCACAGAGACTTAGGGGATGTGCTACAGCACCTTGAGGCCCTCAGTACACACTAACATGGTCCGCATGCTCCTCCTGCTCAGCCTCCAGCCCAGGCACCTTCAGGGCCATGAAGCTGATGTTGTGACTGACCATGGGAGGGGGCCTTGTTCCCATTGTTTCCATATGGGGGCTAATGGGGCTTCCACATCACAGATGACACTCCTCACCCAGGGTGTTTACCCACAACATATTTCATATACTGCCTCTGTAGGCTGTCTTCCCTATCTTCCAACCCAACCACCCTCCACAAATATACCTACTATCCTTCCCCAAATTCCCAATCCCACCTTCACAAACAAGGGCAATGTGTTCCCAACATGGGGTACACACCTGACATAACCATCCATTTTGCACATACTTACTGCTGTATATATATATATATATATATATATATATATATATATATATATATATATATATATATATATATATATATATATATGTGTGTGTGTGTATTGATATGTGTGATGTTCCCTCGCACATATCATGCAGCACTGTCATGCAAAAGTAGGGGACATGTATTTATATACATATGTGTATGTGTGTTTGTATATATGTAGACATACACACACACACACATATATATATATATTATATATATATATATATATATATATATATATATATATATATATATATATATATATATATATATATGTGTGTGTGTGTGTGTGTGTGTGTGTGTGTGGAGATATATATTATGAGTTGTATATATATATATATATATATATATATATATATATATAGGGTGCATTCAGACATCAGGTCCACTCTACAACCCAGACAGGTGCCACATATGGACACAGCTTAACATTAGGGGGTATATATAGGGTTAGATTGCAGGTAAGCCTATTACACACCTGTGGCATTTCTGCATGCTACATTACACGTTAACATGACTGTCCTGCTAGTGGTGGTCTCTGGAATCCACTTGTCCATCATAACAGCATTACTTCCACCACCAGCTATTGGCCACACTAATATACATGTCTTGCATTACACAACACACACTATGATGGCTTACATCTTGTCAGTCAGTGCTGATCTGAACAGTTGACAGGTATGGCTCACTGCCACCAGGGACAGACACTATTGTCCATAGCAGTTGTTCAGCTGGACATCATTACAACAACATTTAATGGCACATATAAATAATTCTACATCATCTATCCCATTATTATGGACCAAGTACTACATTCAATTACATGCATATATACTTCACATAGCTGTTGTGGGAATGATGCCTCTTCTGGATAGTTTGTTGTGTGGAATGCTGGATGGATGTGTGTTTTTTTTATTTGTTGTATTTGCTTTTTTTTTTTTTTTTTTCACTTTCTCTCTCTCTCTTGGTCTCTCGCCACTAAATGGATTGAGCTGCTTTGAATAGATTGCAGCATGGATTTAGTAGGTGATGCACATGATCAGGTGATAGGCTCTTCACCAATCAGTGTCCACCACTTGCTACCTGCATGCAGCATGCTGTGTAGTACTTCCAATTACCACTGTCATGGCAACCCACTACTATACATTTTTACATCATGTAGGCGTGGTCCCTTTACCTTTTGGGTCTATATTATATCATCGAACACTTAAAAAAATGAATGCTGATTGATCAACCTAATTTAAGCGAAAGCTTACAATCTCGAACTGTCATCAGCGATTTTTTTCCCAGGGAAAAAAATTGCTGATCCAAAACACATACACACAACACAAGCACACCAAACAAACAGAAATCCACACACTTACACCTAAAATCTGATACCTAACCCTACACTAAACTATGCACACACCACTAACTACCCACTTACCTTAACCCAAACCCTAACCCTAAGGTCCATCACTATTGCACACTCACCTCACCCGTTCCCTAACCCTAACTCACTTACATCCACCCTAACCCTCATGTCCACTCAATCGCACACCTAACCTGTGCCCTAACCCAAACTCACCTAAATCACCCTAACACTCACATCCACACAATCGCACACTTACCTGAATCCGACCGGTAACTTTCCACCATAACACTGAAAATACCGAAGCAACAGAAACGGACAACCAAATTCTTTCCCTAGGAAAAAAATTGAGTTTCTGCTGCTTTGATATTTTGCAGTTTCACGAAAATAAGTTTGATCAATCAGCGTTTGCTTTTTTAAGTGTTCAAGGATATAATATAGACCCTACCTTTCCTGTATGGATGACATCCTTCCTGTGTATGGGCAGCAGTGTTACTGACAGCAGGTAGCAATACCTCTTACAAGAGGACTTGCAGACTCAGGCCAGCTACATATTTGTATAAGGTGCCAGACCTACAGACAGTGTGAGTAGTGTTGTTATATGCATTGTATAGAACCAGTGTTACAGGGTTTGTGTACATACTAGTTAAGCATGGAATGCAGTCTCTTTGCATCGCTTTTAACTGTGGGCCTATCCACATGATGGCCAGTGGATTGCCTGTTATGTTTTGTCTGTCCACCACATAGGTCTTGTGTCAGCTATATCACTGGCATTGTGTCTGCTGAGTGCTACCAGTGCATGACTACATCCATTTGTGTTTCTGACTTCATATTCCTCACTAAGGGTATGTTGCAGACTATCCTGTAACATCAGCAACTTTCTGAGTGTATAACAACACTATTTCAAATATAGCCCTGTGTTCTGGCCTCTGTCCTCCACCTATATACCAGGCTTTGTCCATATGACATGCAGTAAGAGGTTGTTATATAGTGGCCTGTGATTATGTCATACTGCCATTCCTGCCATCATTCCAGTGCTGTTGTGGTCCCCACACACATTATGGGGCAGAGTACATATATATGTGGGCTACAGCTGCACAAAACATGTGTGCCCTTCTGCAGTCCAGAGGTCAGTGTTTGTAACAGTGTTATATGTCCCTGTAAGTCAGTCTATGGGGAGAGGTATGCACCATATATAACCAAGGCTATTACAACATGTGAGGAATATCGGTAGTAAGCCACCTTAAGGTATATGGCTGTACATTTCCATGCATTTCACTTTGGAAACATTGTTGGCCTAGTGCTTACTGTCATACAGACTGTTCTGTTGGTCAGTCTGATAGTGATGTTTTCATTTAAGCATTGTTATGTAACAGATACATCCTTATTGTGGCAACCTAATTCTTTTCGCCCCAGGGGTTGGGTACAGAGTGTAATTGGGGGCTGCTGAACTATACATCTGCATTACTTAGTGTTGATTATTTGTTATCCTCTGGCCCCAGTCTTTCCTTATTGTTGTACTACTTGAAGGCCTTGGCCTGGACAGCAACATATGTTATGCTTTCAGATTACTGTATAAAATGATCTGCTTGACAGTTGCATTACTCTGTTAGCATGTATTTCAAAGACCTAACAACTATATGACATGTGTACTGTAATAGTACACAAAAAGAAATTTCTTAGGTATGCAAACCTGTGTGTGGTGACATATCCTGTGACTTCTCTGTGGGTATATGTTTTGTGCAACAGTTGTCTTTTGTATGAGTGAATCGTACACTGTCCATGTGAAAAGGTGGCAACTGTAGGAATACTGGCTGTTCAATATGCTGTTCATCCCCTAAATATGTATCTGCCTATACATATCTATATGTGTGTGTGTATATTTACATATATATGTATGTATATATATATATATATATATATGTATGTATATATATATATATAATATATATATGTAGCTGCATAAATGTGTATGTGTATATGTATTTTTGGAATGTTTATTGCCTCCACATTGTACATTCCCTACAGTAGCCAGACTGTACTGCATGAGATGTTATTGATACCATCCTGACATCATACAGGTGGGATGGATTACTGTTAACTTCTTGTGGCTATGTTATGTAGAGTCCTGGGTATGGGACTTGCAACAGTTGGTATTGTGTTGCAGAGCAACTCTGTTTGGCTGTGGAGGGGGTAATATCAATATGTACAAGACGATTGTAGCTTGGGCCCCCTCACCCCATTAACGGTGCCTTTGGTCTTATGTGTATTTGTTATGTCCTCTTTTATATCTATGTATCTATATATATATATATATATATATATATATATATATATATATATATATATATATATATATATATATATATATATATATATATATATATATATATATATATATATATATATATATATATATATATATATATATATATATATATATATATATATATATATATATATATATATATATATATATATATATATATATATATATATATATATATATATATATATATATATATATATATATATATATATATATATATATATATATATATATATATATATATATATATATATATATATATATATATATATATATATATATATATATATATATATATATATATATATATATACATGTACACACACACACACACACACACACACGCACACACACACACACGCACACACACACATACATCTACATCTACATATATAAATACATTTCCTGTACTGTTGAATGACTGTGTTGGATGATATGTTTGTGAAAACATCAGGCTTATGTATAGCTGTCATGGCTTAGTGGTAAATCACTTTGGCTATGGTGTGCATGGTCCTGGATTTGACCTTCCAAAGGTTGTTTATTTTGTTGCTGGGCAGAACAAGGTCCGTTGGATACAGAGTGATTAAGGCACTTTTAAGCAGTTGTAAGTGGATTTGTGTGGGTTTGCGCAAAGGTAAGCATTGCTAACTTCCAGTTACAGTTTCTTAAATGTGCGTTCTCCCGCTTACCCCATGCTAATTTCTTTAAAAGAAAAAAAAAGGGTTAATAGAAAAGTGGTGAAAAAGGGGCACAAAGAGGGAAAGACAGTAGGGAAAATAGCTAGGGTTGTGCAGGACGGGTGTAGGGAAGGTCCATAGCTGCCCTATTCTTCTATAGCAACAGCTGTGCATACACACTAATTTGGGCATAGATTTGAACACTCATACCCCTGAGAGAGGGGTGAGGACAACAATAATATGTTGTGAAGCCAATCAGACCAGATTACGTGTGTCCAATGGACACGTGTGCAAAATGGACAGCTATGTATGGGGCGAGATTTTTTTTGGGGAACATATTGCATTTTTTTTTCTTTAAGGTGAGACTGGGATGTTGGAGAGTGATAGTAGGTAGGTAGGATAACAGACAAGACAGAAAAGACAGCATACAGGGGTGGTACATGGCACATGTTGGGGGTAAACACCTTGGATGGGGAGGGTTTTTTGGAAGTTGTAAGCCCATGAGCCCCCTAGTGGAAACAGTGAAACTGTGGTCCCCACCCATGGGCAGGCAGCACTGCACCTTCCTGACCCTGAAGGTGGCTTTGTTGGGGTGAGTAGTAGGGGCAGGCTGACCCTTTGGTTGCACTACTTGGCCCTCAAGCTGGAGTAGCAGATCTCCAAACTCCTTACGGAGCTCACTACGCACCAGACCCTGGACCTGACGATGGGTGACGAGTCTATATTAGATCACTGAATGCTTAAAAAAGCGAATGGTGATTAATCGACCCACTGTAAACAAAAGCTTACATAGTCGAAGTGTCAGAACAGCAATTTTTTTCCAAGGGAAAAAAATTGCTGTTCCAACAAAAAAATAAATAAATAAAAAACAATTTCAAACATTACATTAAGTGAGGGGCTGTGTCCCCCACACCCTCCCTACTTAAATATACCAACTCCGAGACTGCACTACAGTGCCGGAAATGGCAAAGTACCGAAGTGGCCAAGTGAATTCTTTCTCAGGGAAGAATTCACTTAACAGCCACTTCGATATTTTGTGTTTTCAGCCTTTTATGTCCGACCAAGACACATTCGAAAGAATGCATCTTCGGTCTTCTAATATAGACCCCAGGTGACAGTATCATGTCCATTTCCACTCCCGGGAGGGCGAGCCCCATCCCCTGAGGTGGCTCCACCCAAAGGTGGTGCAGGACCAGTAGACGAGGAGGTCCTGGGGTGGGCCCCAGACATGCTGGTGCCCAGTGCCATGGCCAGATGAGGTGGGAGAGGTGGGTCCACTGGAACCGACCTTCCCAAACATCCTATGGTGTTTCAATTTTAAAACATATGTTTGTTAGTAATAGTCAACACATTCCAAAATTAGGTATAACAGCATGCATAGATATTCCCATTAACCCAAAGCACTAGATATGGAACAGTTGCATAGCAAACAGAAAACATGTATATATGGAACCACAGTGGCCATTACAACAGCATGCAGGTACATTGATGGCAGCATGCCACCAATATGGGAGTATTTCAGCATGGCACATGCACAGAAACAAATTACAATATTTATCAAACAATAGGACATATGTCCCAATAGTAGATTTAATTGTGCACTTACTGATTGAGTTGTGTATTTAGTTTATTGTTGCAGATATGGTGGGGGTGTCAATTAATAACTTGTATATCCCTGTAGTTCTCATTACTTTCCTAGTAAGTGCTGTGATCTGTACCTTACAGGTATTATTACACTACCCTATGGACTTAGTTTGAACAGTGGTATGGATGTAGACAACTATATACATGAACTATTTTTTACCTGCTGTATGCACCTCTAACATGGTATACCTGTGGAGGTATTGTTTGTTAACACTACCTGACAGTTTCTAGGTGTATTCCTAGATTCCATGTTGATGTTATGCACATACCTCTCCATCTCTTATTGAACACACTCCTGGGCATGTCTTGACAACATGCAGGTGAAACTGGGACATATTTTGACTATTGCCTCATAAACCTTTGGTGATTTGTACAATGACAGGTTTGTTTTCATAGAATTTTCAAAATATTTACAGGCCTGTCAGTCAGTTATATGACATTAAATGCTGCCTAAATGTCAGAGATTAGCATGCAGATATGCCAGGGGGGCAGGGTAACAGCCAGCAGATATGGGCCAATTTTCTGGACATTCCAGACAAATCTCTACAATTGAGGGGTATGATTCTGCTTACAGCTTACTACCACTCCCAGGATTTGAACCATAGCGGTGTGTGCTAAAATAAAAGTGTACATTACAGTTATGTGTGCTATTTAGATATTGTGGTGTATCTTTTCTCTGAATTCTGTGTATAAGTCTCTCATGGTTTTGCAATCTGACCTTGTAATTACAGCACTCTTATACTGGGTTTCCTAGACAGTTTTATTATGTAGCACTCTGTGGATGACAGTGATGAGTTATACCTTATTAGTCAGAGATGCTGCAATACTAACTCTGCAATACAATACCAGACTAAACAATACCAGTCCAGGATTTCAATCTTTTATTTCTAGGCACAGTTTTCATATCTGACAGACCTGTGGGGGGAATGTTTGTTAACACTACCTGAATGTTGTCACATATATTATCAGATTCCACATTATTATGCATATACGTCTCACTCTGTTACTGCACACACTCTGGTCATAGCTTCAAAACATGAGGGTGGAGTTGGAACATACTTTGCTTATTACTCTCATAACACTTTGGTGAGTTGCTAGAGTGACAAATTTGCTCTTATGGATGTATTTCAGACACTTATGATGTCTGACAATCAGTTGTATGTCATTTGCTGCCTAAACCTCCGGGATCATCCCACTGATTTGCCAAGGGGGCAAGGTGACAAGCAGGGGACCTACACCAATTATCTGGACTTTCTGACAATATCTGTACAGTTGTGGGATATGATTCTGAATACAGCTTATTGCCACTCCCAGGATTCGAACCATGGCTGTGTGTGCTAAAAATACAACGCTTCACGTCTCACTTAAGTGTGCTATTTGGATTATGTTGTCTATCTTTTCACTGTTTTCTGTTTAAGTCTCTCTCAGTTGTACAATATGAACTCTTGTGATTACAACAGTCATATAGAGACATTCCTACACATTTTATTTATGTAGCACATTGTGGGTAACAGTGCTTAATACAAGAGTACTATTAAGAGACTGCAACACTACATTACCATATGATACCAGAGTAAACACAAGCAGTCCAGCAGTTAGACTTTTATTGCAAGGCTGTTAAACTTTTATATACATACAACCTATATGAGACTCTTCCTGCTATATTGTCTGGTTTATTCAGTACATGCCATACACAATACATGTTTTATACTGGCAATTAACTTTCTACTACTTTTAGATTTATTTTTTATGACAGTACATACAAAATTATTACTAACATGTCTCGTGACGCAAACTCTACATTCTACAGGCATGGGCTTCCCAGTTCACAGCCCACTCGTCTGCCGCTGTCAAAGACATAAGAGGAATATTTAGCCATACCTATCCATAATGTACATGAGCTGGCAATTATTAAACAGGTAGTAGACTGATACTTACACATGGCTGGGACATCACAAATATGTCTAGACTCTTGGATCCACTGATCCAAGAGCTCCCTCTTTCCCCATTTCAGGTTGGCATAGTGACGCCTGACCTGCTCATCAGTTTGAGGAATGCCAGTGGCACTGGTGAGGTCATGGGCGTGACTGTCCCAGACTTCTGCTTTACATTGGGAACCCTGTTACTGGCCCTGCAGCAGTCTCTGGTCATGGTCTTTAACAAGGAGTCCTGCCATGACTTTGGACTCCTGGATGCCCCAGCGCTGCACCTGGAAATGCATCCTTTCACCCACACCGGTCATAGTGCCTACAGGAGGAAGCTGCAACCAGTTATGAGATGTAGTCCCGCCTGTGGGGTTTAAATAGGGCCAATTTCCTGCACTTTGCCATGATTGGACAGTTTGGAAAATGCTAAGCTATGGGCAAACCTGCTTACCTAAGGTTGGCATTGCTTAAAGCAGTATACCAATGAGCAAACTGATTTAGCTGGCCTACATATTGCTTTCACCTAGCAAGCAGGGGTGTGCAATGCTTAGCGTTGCTTAATTTTTATTTGCACACAATGTGCTGTTTGACATTGATTTATCATTCATTACATGTTATATATGTGTTTGGTATCCATGATTCATGTGTACATACACTGTATGGGGTCCTTGTGTTTATTGGGGGATTTCAACACTTTATTACAATGACACCTCACATCTGGACTTAATGCAGTACTCCAGTTCACATATTTATGTTATGTAGTAGGTTATACAACATAAAACTGTATACAGATTCCGTAAATAAAAGTTGTAGAGCAGCAAAGCTCGGGGTCCAAAGCGAAGCGAAAAAAGGGCTGAATAATCCACACGATATAATGGAACTCTCGGTTTATTTGCAAGCGATACCAAGTTCTACACGATCAACGAAAAAAAAAAAGCACAGGATCCCATTTAAATGCAAGGCACTGAAGCGACCCCCCAAAACATTCAAACAGGACAGTGCAAGACAAAATAGTAATCCAATAACTCAGTTAAGCGCTTTCAACCATTTACATGGTCTTCATCAGAACTCTGCATTTAAATGGATCCTGCTGTGCTTTTTTGTTATCGTTGATCGTGTGAACTTGGTATCCTTTCACATGTTAATTTAGATTTTCTTATAGTGAGGATCTGTTTGGTGATACCTCAGTCTTATGTACTGCTGTGCTAGCTTACTGGATAACTACTGTGACTGTAGTATACAGGGTCCTGGATTCAAGGCCTGCAAGGGCTGTTTATTTTTTTAACACAAACAAAGCACCGGGAAACCAGCAGTATTTATTTTGCTGCTGTGCAGAACAGTGGCTGTTGGATACAGAGTGATTAAGGCACTTTTAAGCAATTGTAAGCAGGTTTGAATGACGGAAAGCAATGCTAACTTTTGGTTAAATATGCTTACAGAGAGTAAGTTTCAATATTGCTTAAACTGTGTGCGCATTGCTTATCCCTGCACAAACAGGCTTATACCCGCTTACTACTGCTTAGAGTTGCTTACTCCAGCTTACCCCCACACTAATTTAGACAGGAATATAACATGGCTCTTGGGAAGGTGGTGGATTTGGACACTATGGATTTATCATTCATTCCAAATTATACCTTCATTTCGTATCCCTGATTCATGTAAAAGAAAAGCAGCAACAAACTGAGAAGGTGTCTGGTTCTCTGGCAGTGGATAATACAGTAGCTAAAACATATGCAGCAGTTACAGCAGGTAAAAAAGAAGACCAGCAACACATTGTAAGTAAAACTGTTTTCTTTAAAAGAATACTTAATATTCTGAAATTCTTGAAAAAAGTGAATATGATTCTGAAGGGAAAGGACCATTTATAAAACAAACCCAAACAAATATTTTTGATAAACTAAAGCAAAAGAAGACTAGTGAAGTGAAAATTCACTTTTCTGAAAACTAAGAAAGAAATGTCACAAAATCCGGGATCAGATTCATCCTCCTGC
Source organism: Protopterus annectens (assembly GCF_019279795.1). Lineage (NCBI taxonomy): Eukaryota > Metazoa > Chordata > Ceratodontiformes > Protopteridae > Protopterus > Protopterus annectens. Next base: position 1,218,134,108 of record NC_056735.1, read on the forward strand.
GGTACTCAACTCTTAGTCTTATTTTCAGATCAGTCTAAGAGTATGATGTCAGTGCATCATTCATATGCATGTGGGCGCATGGACTAACCTGCAACACAGAGCATGCACGCGAGTGCAGGTAGTGCTCAAATGCAAAGAGTAATCCAACTATTCATGCCCCTGCAAGTGCCTCAAACACTAATAGACATGCAAAAGTTCGTAAGTCTGCTATAATGTGTACACTACACCCTCACATTCCACTGCTGGGGTACATATGTTTCACCAATGTAAACCTTTTTTTTCTCTCATTCCCAACATCCCTGCCCGTATAAACGCTGCAGTGTGTGATGTTCCAAACATGGCTATATGGGTATTAGCAGTTCTAACATCAAGAGGATAATAAACTACTTATATGCAATTACTACAATATGCAATGGCGACCAAAGGGTAACCAAGTGGTAGAGTTCAGACACAAAGAACGTTAATAAATACCTTCACTCAATTTCCCATTATCTGTAGTGTAAAAGTGAACAAATTACCCGGACATTTATTTCACAACATATATATGCATATTGAAAAAATTCATGTAGTATGTAACCATATTTTAATTATATATAAGAAGGTGAAATAACGCTAGGCAAAGATAAATTATAACACGTATCTTAAGGCATAGGAAGTACTGTTAGGCAAAGTTAGAAGGAGTTGCTATATATAACCAACTAGCCGCTAAACAAAAATAAGAGTTAAATAGCTTTATGTGTGAGTTTTAGCTAACTAGCTGCTAGCAACATTTGAGTGAGGGTAAAAACACAGGGCCATTAGCTAATGTTGCAAGCGCACGCAAACGTAAAACACAACGTTGGGCAAAACAAAGCAAAGTCCATAAAAACAATGCCAACACCTCCTACCCCAATGTGTGCACCATAATCAAAGCCAGTAGTAAAATAAAACTAACCCAGATAGCATCAACCCATCATCATATGTCCATCCTATAAGGATGACAGCATGCCATTAAAAAGCAGCAGGCATGCACTTATTATGGACTTCAACCACCCAATACATATAAGTGCGGAAATGAAGCATATTTGAACCGCCAATCATTTCAACTGCTATGAAATCAAGCAGCTCCCATAATCAGGGTTTATACTTGCCAGGTGTGGTTGCAGCTCCCATCTCGAGTGCAGCGTGCTGCATTCGAGATAGCTCAAAATGGAGGGCAGCGGAAGGCATTGAGGAGTCAGTGATGGTTTGCAGGGCATTGCCCATCCCAGGGCATGGACCCCAAAGCCTGAACTTCCAGGGCATGGAATACAAAGTGAAACAGGTGTCTGTTCATTGACATGAACTCACCAGTGCCACAGGTGCACCACCTGAAGTGACGCAAGCAAACACCACCATCACCACCATGCCAGAGAGGAAGCAGGACCAACTGAACCATGACCTGAGGATACCTGAGCCAAGGGAATGGAATTGTAAACTGTAGGTAGTCATAGAATGGAATTTGCAGAAAAAATTCGTTAGTGTAGTCGATACTATGGACAGATATATGTCCTCAATGTCACTTTGGAACCAGCACAGCCGCGTGTAAGATCATTGTGAATCAGCAACCAGTAATAGATATTGCTACTGTGTTATATAAATGGCTAGGTTAGTAATTATTCTGCATGTATTGTTATATAAAGCTAGAGAATAAGCTGCAAATAAGTGTCGATACAAATCTGTTAGGTATAATAAGGCTAAGATAACCTCTCTGTATTACGTAAGTATATAAGTATAAAGTGAGAGAAAGTGTTGAATTATGTTGTCCGTATGTTAATGTAGAAAAAGAATAATGTAAGAATTATTTCTCTAGGTGTATTGTTACATAACACAAGTGAGAGATCCTGAAAAAAGAATAAGCCGTGAAACCATGAGAATAAAGGTAAAATACATCTCCAATAAGAAATTATGTAATACTGTAATATCAAGGGTATGAGAGAGTCAATTAGAAAATGTCACTTTCTTCAAAACACTGTGGTATAACCCCGTATAGTGTGTCCAGTGTTCAATTCTTTATGCAACCTAGAAATGCAGTATAGATATAGTAGTACAGTATTAAGTGCCCAGTGTGAACACCTGGTAGGGATGACCTCAGGATGAAGGAGTGCAGCTGATGTATACAGATACAGTATCTGTTACTGTGTGTTCATGGTTGGCATGTATAGGTAAATCTGGATGTAGATTGTGTTTACTATAAATGTCAAAAGCCAGAGAAATGCAGGGGCTGTTAATGTATAAATATATAAATAAAATATAATACAAATAGATATGTAGACATATAACATAAATAAATAAATGTAATATACAGCAGCAACAGGGTAGCAACCTCTGCAGTTCGTACATTCAGATGTGGACATTAACTAAGGAAATAATATAACGATTAAATATATATGGACAGTTCCTCAGTACAATATGTAACACGTAGGTAGTACATATAGATTGTTATCTTAGAATGTAGTACTGTATGTGCAGCACATATGCAATTAATTACCTCAATTCATACCCTACCTTCTGTATGTGCATAAACACATCCTATTGGTTTATAAATGGGTATGGTTACTCAAAACTGTATGTGGGACATATCCTATTGGTTTATAAAACTCTGTGCATATTTTGATGTGCCGTGCCTCTTCAAACACTACAACTGTGGTGGCCTCTGTACACCAATATATGCTTATGCTTGTTGGAATGTCACTGTGTGTTCTATATATGTGGGTGTTATGTTGCATGTTCACTGTTTGAAACTCTGTGTATACAGTTAATGGAATATTAGTGCATGCTGTTGCTAACCACTTGGAAAGCTGTTGGCTGTTACCAACCCATATTGTGTCCCACCAGACCTGGAACACAGAACATATGTGAAGACACTGTCCCAGACCACCCAGCCCAGGACACAGCTGGCCATGACAGCTGGTCCCCCCAGTCAGGGTGCCCAGCCCTCTCCCTGTGGCTCCTGTCCCCCACATGGCTCGAAGCCCAGGTGGGCTGCATGCAGCGATAGGGGGCAGCCCCTGTGGTGCAAGCATGGCTGGAGGAGGGGCCACACATCACCACATCCACGGTCCGGCTGTGGTGGCATGGGAGACGAGGAGTGGAAGTCACTGACTCAGCTGCCCCTGAGGGCAAGAGCCCAGCATGACCACGCTGTGGTGACTGCCCCACGCACCTCAGCCCAGCCCCCCCTGGCTGTGAAGGTGTGGTTGCATGGGGTGGGGGATTCAGTTCCACTGTTGCCATCTGTGTGGCTCATGGGCTTGCGGGCTTCAAACATCCTTCCCATATGTGTGGTGTTCACTCCACCCTTTGTCTCATATTCTGCCACAGTTTTGTTTGTCTTGTCTGTACTTCCCCCAACCTACCTTCCACTATACCTACTCCCTCACCCTCACATTCCACTATCATCAAAAATGGGCAATACATAGCCCCAAAAAGCCATGCCCATCCCATAAAATTATATTTGCACAAAGAAACCGCTGGATTGCAGAGAAACAATTCTATTAATCACCACCACACAACATACTTCAAATTTCTCACAAATTACTAGTATAGGTTTAGCAGTTGCTCCAAAATTATGCTGCAGCTATGGACCTCAGCTGTTAAAGAAATGCTATGTGTTGGCTGTTCCTCACACTCTCTTTCCTCCCCTCTGTTTTCAAGTTTCCCATTCCCTTTTGTTTTCTTTTCTTCCTATCATATCTCCCCCTTTCTTCCAAAGAAATGAGCTGTGGGATTAGTAAGATTTGCTTTGTAAGTGGTTCAAAGAGCGTGCGCCAGTGTGTGCACTTCTTAGGCATGCTACATCGCTTGCCACTGTGCAACCACTTCACAACTGCTTAAAAAATTCTTAGTTACCCTGCATGCCTTTTTCTTGCTTCGCTCAAAAAAAACAAACACCCCTGTCAGTCCCGAACCCCGTCAACTCAAAACCAGACTACATGAGTACCTACTAGTTACAGCAGTATATATAGGCTGTTGTTGCTGAAATGAAATATATATATATATATATATATATATATGTATATATATATATATATATATATATATATATATATATATATATATATATATATATGTATATATATATATATATATATATATATATATATACATATATATATATATATATATATATATATATATATATATATATAATATATATATGTCATTATATATATATATATATATATATATATATATATATATATACATATATATATATATATATATATATATATATATATCATGCATCAGAATGAGTGAATGTAAAGAAAAGATAGGAATGCCATAACACAAAACCTGTTTTGTGGAACTTTACCAGCAGTTGTGGAATTGCATTACATGACTGTGATAACAGAACCAGACATTCTAGCAGTAAATAATGTTACAGCAGCACTTTACAACCCCTGCATAGTATCATAGCAAGACAATCCCCAACCAAATGTACAAAATACCTGTGTGTTCAAGGTACAGCAATGATGCAGGTAGGCATGCTCAGTACTGGAATTGTCCAGTTTTCATGAGCATCCTGTGATAATGTCAATAAAAGAAAAAGCACAAACTGTGCAGAAGTGAGTACATTAATATCCACAGCACAGCAGTTCCCAAACAGTTCATGTGCAAAATAAAAACATCTCAATAACTACGTATGTATGCCAGCTAATTGTATAAGTAGAAAAGAAACTTCATACTCCCATGTATCTTGTGTTAGCATTTGTAGGGGTGAGTACAATTATACACTGTCAACTGTGTACTGGAAGTGGCAACATTCAGGTCTGAGTACAACATTCAAATCACTGGCTACACCCCTAGCATCAGTTATGAGAAGTATACCAACCTTCTCACTTACACAACGGTGTCCACAGCAAACAAGCATGATCCCCACTTTGGAAAGCTGAAAGGGCTACGCCTACCTGACTTAGCAATTTATAGTATTGGGTTGCATTGACAGTGAGTACTGCAGGTACTACACAGCAGGCTGCATGCAATTGCCAAAAGGTGGCCACCAATTGGTGCAGAGGCCATCACATGTGCAGATGCCTATAACAGCAGGCTGTACTTGCTGTTCACACATGCAATCATTTCATTGCAAGTATGGAGGGAGAGAGAGAGAGCGACAGACGTACAGACGCAGCCAACAGCAGCAGGAAAAAAGAAAAAAGATCAACCAAAAATATATTGAAAGAAAAAGTAATATATAGCAAAAAAAAAGAAAAACTAAAAGAATATATTGAAAAAATATATATTGAAAAAATATATTGAAAAAAAAGTATATTGAAAAGAAAAATATATTGAAAAAAAATATCATATTGAAAAAACTAATAATATATTGAAAAGAAATATTTAAAAAAATATATATATTGAAAAGAAAAATATATTGAAAAAAATAATATTGCAAAAGTAATATATTGAAAAGAAAAATAATCATATTGAAATAAAAATATATCTTGAAGAAAATCATAAGCTATAAAAAGAAAAGCTATTACAAAACACATGAGAGGAATATGAGCACATACAAAGGTAAGGTATGTAACAGCTATGTATTTACTGGCATGTAGTAGATATTTATGAAGAGTACTCTACACAGTTTGAATCATCCATATGTGGCAGCAGTACGTATCTATGCACAGATGCCCTGCATAACTACTGGCATGGAGACTTCAGTGTGTAGCTGTGTGCAGTGAGATATGATTGTGACATATGTAGTTCAGCATTAAATGTCAAACATCTGATCCATGTTATCTGTGTTCTGTACAGTAGTGTGTACAATGTCTGTTTGTAGGAGTAGCGCATATTGTTATATAAACATGGATGTGACAGAGTAACAAATGCATGATAGTCATATTAATGTGTAGCTTAGCATTGGCAACAGCTGTACCAGGCTAGTATGCTAATCTAGCATTTGCAGCTATATATACACCCTCTAATATTATTGTGTGCTCACATGTCACACCTGTTCATGTTGCAGCAAGGCCCAACAGGTCAGCCGTGATGTACACAAACTTACAACAGTGTGGACCTTGTGTGTGTATGGCACACAGATCCGGAGAGATCTGTCTGTGTCAGATATATTAGCATCTGTACATGTGCATAAAGCAAGGGACATACTGCAACTGTTTGTGAAGGGTGGGCATATATATGTTGTTGAAGGTTGTTATGTGCATATGTCTATGTAGGTTGTAGTGTGTGGCAAACAAGACAGCATACAGAGCTGTTATATGACATGTGGTGGTTAAACGTTGTGGGTATGATTTGTCAGGTTTGCAGTGTTGCAGCCAGCGAGGCCTGCTAAAGCTACATTGGCTGAGAACACCTGCAATGCATTCTGCACAACACTGTGCAATATTATGACATAACAGGATACCTCACAACCTTTGCATAATTGATATCCCCACCATGAAAGGTGGACTGTATATGTGCCTATATGTATATCCACATGTACACCAATAGATGTTTATATGTATGTGTGTGTGTGTGTGTGTGTGTGTGTGTGTGTGTGTGTGTGTGTGTGTGTGTGTGTATATCTATATATATATATATATATATATCTATATATATATATATGTATATATATATATATATATATATATATATATATATATATATATATATATATATATATATATATATATATATATATACATATACATATATATATATATATATATATATATATATATATATATATTTATATTTAGAGAGAGAGAGAGAGAGACAGGGTCATATTTACTGCAACAGATGCCTCGTGACAAAGCCATGGACCCAAGCTTAATGTTGACACTGCACTGGCATACCTTCTTGCAAAGACTCTGTACCCATGAACTACCACATAGGTGGTAGTCTACTTAACACCGAAGGTGTGATAAGAGACCATGGGACACAGGTGGACAGTAGTCACCCCCTTGATAATCACAGTGCCACACTAGTCATGTCATCTGTCTACGTGGCACACGTCATCACAAAAGGTGTGTCATGCAGTGAAATATAGGTCAGTGTTCTCTACTCATCACACATAAAGCCTATTATCGAGTACAATGTCCCATGCAGTATGTACCTCACAAGACATCTACAGCAACTTTAAACAACACAGAGTAATACTAGCCTCAAGCAGATGCCCTATGCAGACCATCTCACAAACCCACAGCTAGACTGTGTTGCATACCGCCTATACAGAGGTGACCTCTGCCTAACATACTAAGCTATGTCAAACCCAGAGCTGTTGGACATGCTCCATGTAGACAGATCACAATCCCTATGAGCCACATGCTCTAGGGACCTAAACCTTGTGACCTCAGTAGACAGCACATGTTGGAGGATTAGATTCCTATCTCAGAGACATCCCATACTCTGGAACAAACCACCTATCAACAGCAAACAAAGCTCCTAATTAGCTGTTGTCAGAAATAATCCTGATGATTGTATGGGAGATAGGAAATACACCCCGGGAATCACCTCTGTGGCTCTGATTGACAGGGCCACGTGAAACGTACTTACCTGTGTGTCAAAGGCCAGGGTAGCATATGGCTAGACTTCTATAGGCCCTAGGGCCAATAGCCTATTACCTACCTATGAAGAGTTACACACCCATGTGTAGTTGTTGCAATAATTGCTATGTGAGGTTGACTTGAGTGTGATGGTGAATGTGTTGGTGAATGTGTCAGAGTTCTGTATATGTGTGATAGCTTAGTGGGAAACTGTTTCTGTCATGGTATTATGTGTCCTAGCTGTGATCCCAGCAAAAGATGTGTATGCAATCGCTAGGCAGAAAAAGCAGTATGTCATACGGTCTGATGTAGTCCCTTGGTGTTGACTGGGGTGTCCCATTGTAGGCTAAAGCAGTACATGTATGCTTATTGAGTGTTACTGCTGGTTTATCCAACTCATGTATGAACTGTAGTACTACCTGAAGCTGTATGCCTACACAGCACAGTATGGTGTATGTCCACATATCTTGGAACCACTGTTTTGTGTGTTCCCTGTAGTCCTCACAGATTACATACCTCAGGCATAAGGTCTTGTAACTACTGACACACAGTACTGCATTGTACACAGGTAAAGGTCATCTGGGTTGCCATACCTTTGTGTCTGGTATGTATGTCTGATGTGTGTGTGGGTATGCCTGTACCATGGCCTCGGTCATATGTGTGTTACAGGATATAAGTGTGTATCTAGCAACATGTATAGTCTAGTACAGCAGTATGCCAACTATATTAACGAATGTGCACATATGTTAGGCAGGGGGTTGCCATCAATGACTAGTGTGGTATACTGGTAATACTGTAACTGGACTTTACAATCATTGCAATGGAATACATATTTCCTGATGCATTAGCTTGATATATACCTCCTGTGGCTAGGTGGTGCATAGTGTCGCATACAGTGTGCCATGTACTGTTGTATAGTCTTACATACTGGTTTATCTTTGTTGCTGTGCAAAACATGGTTTGCTATATAGAGTGTGCCAGGCACTGTCAGGCAGTTGTGGGCTGAGCACTGATATGTGGTATTGAAAGTGTGTATCCTCTGACAGCCAATAGGTTGCTATATATGGCAGTTAATTGATATCTGTACTTTAAAATGTTAAGTCTGCCACATGACATGCTCACACATATTGTTTCATTGTCTTCCAGGGTAATGGCCCACCGTCATAACCCCACCTACAGCATGGCAGAGGAGAAACAGATAACAACAAGCCTGGTGCAGCACTATGTCCTGCTGTTCTTCAGAACCAGCCAGGAACAGCATGAGCAGACTGCACCATGGCAAGATCTTGTCCATAGAGTAAATGACATAGGCATGCATAACCGGACATATGAGCAGGCATGCCATTGCTGCAGTGATTTAATTAGACATGTCCGGCAGAGTGAGTCAGATATCCTTAGACAACAGCTTGCCACAGGTGGTTGGGTACCCATCCATCTCCCCCCTCACCAGAGTGGAGGAGCTGCTCCTGAGCCAGGTGGCTCCTGGCCAACAGCAACAACAACAAGCAACATGTATCATCATGGAGGCCAGAGCCACCCAGCAAGTTGACACGGAGCATGCAGGTAACATGGCATAGCTCTACACTACTGTTACCTCTATTGGTAGAGCATGCTCATTTTAGATGTGTACTGTGTAGTTAGAGGATGTGGTGCCTAGTGTTGTGCAATACTAATAATTAGGAATGCAATCTGTAGGCCTGTGCCTGTCAACCGTTGTACTACTGTAAGATTGCAGACACACAGTAGCAATGCCACAGTTGTCGCCACTGACAAACTGTCTCATATCCTTGTAGGTCCCACTGGTGTGACAGCAAGGCAGCAGACACATGCTGGTGTGTGTGTTCTACATTTAATATTACTAATTAAATGTGCATGTCATAGGTGAGCTGCAGGCCATGTACACGTAACACACCTACGCATAATGCATGCTGTGCATGTTTGCTGTGAGACTATGCACATCCTAGTAATGTGGGTAGCTGCCTAAAACACATAACAATACACAGAGCATCCCACACAATTGTGCCAACACTGTAGTGGACATTGGATAGGCAGAGGCAATACACATGCACACAACATACACAACTTTGTCATATGCAGTACACATTCACATGCTACACATGGTGTATTCAGACACCCGCTGTAAGGTCACACTCCAGTATCTCAAATGTCATCCGCACAGCACACATAATATACCCGAGGGGCAGATGCCTCTCATGTGGGCTGTGCGACACTCTTCAACACATAACACATTCATGTTAGGCAATGCCCCTATTGGGCACCATACAAACAACTGGCTGTGAAATGGTGAATGTAGCCATGGTACAGCAGTTCTGGTACAGCATGGTATGTGTTGGTCTGGCACACATTAGTAGCCTTGAGTGACCACATGATGCTGCATGATGATGGCTCATGGTACTACACCCCATCCAGTTACAGTGACCACAGTACTACACATAGCATTAACTGCTATGCACCTTAATGTTGTGTGTGTGCAAACATATGGACCAATACACAATATGCATAGCAATCACCTTTTGTACAAAGTGACACATATATGCCTTGTAATGCTATTGAATATATAGGTCACATGACACACACTGTGTATGTGTGATGTTTAATGTTGCAGTTGTGTTGTAGCATGCCATGTCATGGCTGGCACTGGCATGGCCACAATATGAACTACACTCAACATAACCACTGTACAATGTCTATGTTGAGCAATGGTATTCCTTCAGGTAGACATGCACCACTCATGCTGTGTGTATACATAGCATGCATGTGCTAAACCTGTGTTCACATTTATCTGCTAAAGACACAGGCGCTCTAATCAGAAATGGATATCTATGTGACACACAGATACACATCCAGCCATGGTATGTATACCTGTGAGTGATGGTGCACAGGACATTGCAGAGTTTTTAATACTTACACAGCAATGTTGTGTCCATGTACACATTGCATTCCAGGGTGAGGCCAATCACTGAACAACAACACACATGCTTCAAAGCCATGTATACTGTTATTAGCAAGGGCTGTCTACACCCACACTGTATGCTGTTGAGCAACACATGCCCTGCATGCTGACAAGTGTGATATAACTGTTTGCCTTGTGATACTGTACCCCACCATCACCCACTATTGAGTACGTTCTGGATTGCTGGTGGTGTGTGTGTGTGTGTGTGTGTGTGTGTGTGTGTGTGTGTGTGTGTGTGTGTGTGTGTGTGTGTGTGTGTGTGTACATGTGTTCATGTGTGCATGTGTGCATGTGTTCATGTGTTCATGTGTGCATGTGTGCATGTGTGCATGTGTTCATGTGTTCATGTGTGCATGTGTTCATGTGTGCATTTGTGCATGTGTTCATGTGTGCCGACATCATGTACAAGTCGTAAAGTGTGTTTCCTGTCTTCCTCTCACAGGTGCTGACTTTGGGCAGGTTCACTGCAGCAGGGAAACTGATGTCACTGAGCAAAATAGTGATAATGATGATAGGTGTGTTGAGGCACAGGCATGTTTGCCAGGGTCTGTCGTTGGGCCAACAATCGACAGTACACAAGTGTCCACCCCATCCATACACACAATCATCCTGCCAATACATCCATCACCAATGCCCTTAGCTGAGGGACAGGGTACAGTCGGCATTGGCCAGGACAGTGTGGTATCCATGGCATATGCATCCTGACACAGCAGCCATACCCAGATGTCTGGAAGGGTACCACATAGGCAGATGTCCAGGGGTTCTTTTTGGATCACTGCTGCTCATCATGCCACTGGCAGATGTGCCACAGGTCTTACAACCTTACACATGTTATAGGCTGTCATGGAGGCATGGGTACGTATGGAACGGTACCAGACAGGGACTAAGGGCACAGAAGGCACATAACTCCACCGTAATTGACAGTATCCATGACCTAGCTGGTGCCATCCATAATTACACTGAAATCACAGATAGACATTGGGGAGAGACATTAGATGTCCTCCGCAATGTCATGTCCATGTGTCAGGACAGTGTGGGATGGCTGAGTCATCGATGTGGACGTAGGCCAGCAACATCAGCAGCTGACAGTCACCACGGACATCCCTCAAGCCACAGCCACTCCCATAGTGCCAGTACCAGTCCCAGCAATGTTGGGGGTGGGCTGTCCATAGAACGTCCTAGAAGACCACGTGCACATGGCTCTGGACAGTCCCAGCAGGGACCTGGGTCCAGTGTACATCCATCTACCTCTGGGGATAGTATCCAATCTGTCTTAGTACCTGATAGTGTCAGTAGCACCCCTGCCTGGCACAGGTACCATATCCGTGGCCAGAGACGGTGATCTGTAAAGCCTCGCAGGTGCAGTCTGTGGCTGTCCCACAAATACCCATATATGGCAGCCACATGGTGGAACTGTGTGCATGCAGACACACACACACATAATCCAGACACCTGGGGCTAACATATACCCACACACATTACATCAACATTGGGCCATACCAGTATTCTTGCCTCTCTCTCACACACACACACACACACACACACACACACAAACACACACACACACACACACACACACACACACACACACATGTCAATTGGATGGCTCACTGTAGGCCTCTAGCAAACTAACAGCACTCCCTGTGGATATGATGAAACCTGTGCCACCTCCTGTCATCTGTAACATCGATGCAGGAACAGGCTACCATGGTGCTGATGTACAGGGTGTCTTTATAGCAGTATAGCAATGTTAGCATGTTGTCAGCAGTAGAGTGTAATGATATGCTTGAAGGTGTAGCTGAGCAGGCATGATACATTAAAGCTATGATTGTCATTGTGGTGTTGTTTACACCAGTGTTAGTTCCAATTGTGTATTGTCCACCCATGTGCCACTTAGCTGATGTGTGCAGTATTGGCAGCATGTGTTAGAGAGTGGACAGTATGTGTGAATGTGTGTAGCAGAGATTTGCATGTGTACAGTTGTGAACATGGTGGAGGTGCACTGTCTGCATGTACGTGCATAGTGGACACATGGGCAGGGTGACATGCTCTGCATTACACAGTAACACTCCATAGTTTCTATAGGTGGCCAGTATGCATTGTACTACACACATTTCAGCACCTGTCTATACATGTGTGTATGACATGGTTTGACACTGTGCTGTGGGTGATACTTTTACTATCTGTCATTGTTTTGCATTCTGGTAGTATACATGACTTCAACAGCCTGACCATAACCAATCGTTAGATGATGTCTTGACAACTAACACACAGATGTAAGATACACAGCAACATTTGGATCCTTCAGGTACTGTACTATGCCAGTAACCAGTGGTATTCACCTGCACCCATTACTGAGACCACTCCTGTTTGGCATATGGCTCTCTTAGGTACAAGCAATCACAGTAGGGATATGTCTGTCCACGTCTGGTAATGCATACTGCGGCCTATACTGCATTCTCCAGGTGACACACACATCCTCCACAAGGGTATCATACAGACAGATACCTGTTGTCAAACCCATGCTGTAAAGCTATAGGCCAAACTAAGCATAGTCATCCACCTTTACGGAACATAGTATCCCCAGAGTACCACATAGGTAGTAGCCACCAACATGATGAACAGGTACCGATGTGTACATGCAACCTAGTGTTACGTCATCTCTCCTTTGATAATCACATTTCTTAAGGTATTTTGAAATCCTTTGGTGGATCACATAAGCAATAAGGGGTCTGCATGCATATCCACAAAGGTTGTTGTACACCTATAATGAATAGTCATCATTGACAGACTTTGCTGCGTTTGAACAGGTCTGACATATACCTCGGCCATAAACTCTCACTCACACAATTCAATAGAAACCGTAATGAGTGTGTGTGACACGGATGACCTAGGCCAGGCATCACTGCAGTGGCTGGCTTTGTCACAAGCATACAGATGTGACCTAAGGTCTGGGAAGCAGCAGCACAGTTTTGCAAAGATGACAGCTGTGTTCTTGGATAAAGCAGGGTTCCCACACATGCAATAATTGAGGTAACATGTATGTATATGTATTTGCCTCACAGCTACCTCACATGTGCAATGCCTACTGATATGTCATACGGTAGTAAAAGCAAAACCCACAACACATTGACCAACAGTGTCACACACATAGAGCACACACACTCACCAAGTGCAGGATTCAAACCCCTACCTAACTACTTCATGATACTACAGGAGTATGCATTAACACTATGCACTATACACATTATTGGGAGGTCTCTTTTCCACAGGTATATTTGTAGGATGGTGACATCATCAGACTTAACAAAGATAAGTATGCCACTTGTAAGGTGTACTACTACTCTACAAAAAGGTTGCTCCTCTCCAAGGTAATTACACACACACACACACACACAGTTGTCAAGTGCAGGATTCAAACCCCTACCTAACTACGTCATGATACTAGAGGAGTATGCATTCACACGTCGTGCTATACACATTACTGGGAAGGCTCTTTTCCACAGGTGTATTTGTAGGATGGTGACATCATCAGACTTGACAATGATTAGTATACCACTTTTAAGGTGTATTACTACTCTCCAAAAAGGTTACTCCTTCCCAAGGAGACCACACACAAACGCAAACACTTGTCAAGTGCAGGAGTCAAACCCCTATCTGCTTACTTTATGATACTACAGGAGTACGCATTTACACAACGCGCTATGCACATTATTGTGCATTCTCTTTTCCACAGGTATATTTGTAGGATAGTAACATCATCAGGCTATACAATGTGGGTTACATTAGGTGACATTAGGTGGGCTACATAGAAGGAATGTCTGAACACTTTGGCCATGTGACCATCAAAGGGGGGTTTGCTATCTACCTGTGTCCCCAGGGCCATAATGACTTTCTCCATACATACTGGATTACCACCTATGTGATAATTTGTGTGCAAATTGTTTTGCCCACAGGGGATGACTATACATTCATTGGCATTCAGCTTGAGGGTATTGTTTTGACACCAGGTATCAGTCTCTGTAAGACACTTCTGGAGGATGTCTGTGTCAGCCATAGAGTCTATTATGGACCACAGTTAGCAGTCATCTGCAAAGCTGTTCAGCCATACAACTCCCGTGCTTGCCTGTACCTCTGAGCAGTATCTACTGAACAGGTGGGGTCACAGGACCAAGACCTGTGGGATGTCATTTGTGACTGGCTTAGAGCCAAACATAGCACCCGCAACTCTGAACATGCGTGTTTGATCTGTGACCATTTGGCCACCCATCCTGTGACATAGCTGTTAATGTTCAATCTGGTATGCTTGTCCATGATGACAGAATGGGGAATGGTGTAGAAAGTCCTTAGGGAGGTCCAGGTGGGCTGTGTGGACTACTTTCACCTCCATCTGTGTCCTTGGTAACTGTCTGAAATAAGTCAACTAGGTGTAGGAGACAGGATCTGCCTTTAACAAGGCGGAGATGTGTAGAGTCCAGTGTCTGGAGGTCTCCAATGTCTCTGTTTATGGGTTCCATAACAATTTGCTCAATAGCTTTGTAGACCAGGCTGAGTAGACATATAGGGCAATGGTTTCCAGGTTGTGTTGTGGCACCCCCTTTGTGGAGCTGGATGACTGTTAGTGTATGCCATTCTTTGGGTACATAACCTGTGGTATGCTTGAGTCTGGACAGTGGATGTAGGTGAGGGTGTAGTTCCTTTTGGGCCTAGTGTAGGACACAGCCTGGGACACCATCCAGTCCCATTGATGCTGTGTTCTTAGCTTTGGAGAGGGCTGTCTTTACCTGCATGTCCATGACGTCTGGGGCTCAGCATCCTTCTGAGATGGATACAGGGCCATTTGGGGGTGATGGGGGGAGTTTACACTGAACTTGTCCCCCTGGATGTGGGCAATGAAAGTTGGTTCAGTGTATTTCTTTCCTTTTTCAGTAGCTGACAGCATATTTGGAAGTTGACACCTACATGTCTGGTATACTACCGAAGGCTATGTGGTTGTTATTCTTACATTCTTTGGCTATTTGTCTTTAGAAACAGTCCTTGGATTATTTTATGAGCGATCACTGTTTCTTCCTAATAATGATCAGTGATACCCTTCCTTTAGTGAAGTTGGCTCTATCATGTGTTTGTTTACTCCTTCTGTTGTCTAGCTTATTTATGGGCAACAACCACCTGATTGTTGTCTTATTTTTGGAGGAGTGCATCTTGGATTTCTTTGTGTTGTCTCATTCCATGCATCCCTGTAGATGCTCATAGGATGCACTTGTAAATGATTCTGCAGATTGTATACCATTATCCTATAGCAAGAGGTCTTTGGAACGTTCCACTTTGGTTTGGGAAGTGGGCAATTTGCTTTGGAATATGTCTTCACAGTGGTTTCATTGACTGGTTGGTGGGGGCGGGATGTGGATGTCCAGTGTGATTACTTTATGATCTGATATTACCACCGAGGGGTCTATCTCTGTTGTGGAACACTGGTACCCCATGTTGGTGATGATCATGTCCAGTATGTTGTCACCTGTAGTGGGTATGGTGACCAGCTGATCCAGGGTGTTAGAGTTTTTATACTCTAGGAAACATTGGGCAAAGGACGTTGTATATGAGTAATTCTCCCAGTCAATGTTTGGGTAGTTGTAATCTCCTCATATAATGGGGTTTGACAGGACCTTTGTATTTTCCACTGTTCTCAGGAATACTGAGTGAGGTTCCTGAGACAAGGTACATGATCTATGATCTGTAGCAGGCTACAATCTGATGAGAAGCTTTGTCCAATGTTAGTTGCACTTGCATGGTCTCCAGGGCCTCATGCAGTGCCACTAACCTGAAGGTGTGGGTATCCAGAAGGTAAATGGGTACACCCCTTCCTTTTGTATTTCACTCGCAGTTTTAGGTCCAAAGGTCAGAGGGATTGTGAGTGTTTTATGTGGAGCATGTCCAACAGCTCTGTGTTTGATATAACTTTGTATGTTAGGCAGTGAACACCTCTGAGTAGGCAATATGCAAGGGAGTATGGATGGAGCATTTTGAGATGGTCTGTGTATGGCATGAATTTCAGGCTGCTAATGCTCTTTGTGAGGTATTGCTGCAGGCTTTCCGGTTGTTGTGGTTGTCTTGTGAGGTACATAGCAGAAGTGGCGTTGTACTCTATTATAGTTCTAGTGAGTGATGAGTAGAGGGGAACAATGTCCTCTTCTATTCTGCATGAGACACAGTTTGTGAAGAGGTGTGCCACATAGGAGGGTTTCCTGACTACTGTGGGAATGTGGTTATCACAGTTGTGTCCACTGTCCACCTGTGACCCAAGGTCTCTTGTCACACTTTCAGTATGAAGTATACTACCACCTATGTTGCACTTCTTGGCTAGAGAGTTTTTAACAAAGGGGATGACAATGCACCTTTTGGCATTGAGCTAGAGCCCATGGCTTTGACAACAGCCATCTGTCTCAGTGAGGCCCTTTTGTAGGATGTCCACATCTTTAGTGTTTACAATTATGGCTCCCAGTTTGCAGTCCTCTGGAAACTTCAGTTGCCACAGACCTTCCATGTTAAATTTTACTTCAGGGAAGTAGATGCTACATAGCCTGGGATGTTATCTGGTCCCATGGCTGCTGTGATACTAGCTTTGGAGAGTGTATTTTTACCTGTGCAGCTGTGATGACATCAACTTTGCAGTCTTCCTTTATAGAGATGTGCTCTTTCATGGGTGAGGGGGGGGGGTAAAGTTAACACTGATCCTATCTGCCAGGATGTTGGCAATATCAGCTGGGTCTGTATATTTAGTGCCATTGAGCTGTAACTCAGAACAGATCTGAGTGTAGCCATGACATGGACCTGTCTGTTGGGCAGAGATCTCCTGAGCTTGACAGTATGCACCAGAGTACAGATTAGGTTACATTCAGTCTTGTTGCATGGACAACTATTTGAGGCCAGTAATCCTCTTGTTAAGGTACTTCACTGGTCTTTCTGGCTGCTGAACATGCCTAGTCAGATTCATCGCAAGTGTGTTGTGGTACTCTCTGATGGGTCTGATGACCACTGAGTAGTGGGAACCTCATTTGACCTACATGCACAGACCTTGGCAGTTTGTGTGAACACATAACATGATTTTCTGACCACATTGTGAATGTGTTTCTGAAAGTAGAGATGACTATCCACATTTGTCCATAGATCCCTTATTATCACATCCGTATTTATCCTAAGTGTGTGAGCATGCCCAGTATGAACTTTCAGTATGTTGCTGCCTGACATTTGCTTTGTTTCTTTAAGTGTGTGAGCATGCCCAGTCTGACCTTTCAGTGTGATGCTGAATGAAATCCACTACATTTGTTGGAGTGTGTGAGCACGCCCAGTACAGGCAATTATACTGTATGTGTATGGCAAATCAAGTTGCATTTTTACAGCAGGGCTCACCTTTGTGTCATAGATCAACAGGGATCATGCTGTGCCTGCAGGGCTTCCATGAGACACTTTGCATAGACTTGTCAACATTTCTACATACAGGGGGGGCAGCTATTCTTTGTACATTTCTATCCGGGGGAACACCTGATTGTTACTATGGGTGTACGTAGGATGACAGTTTCACCTGACACTTATACACATTTGCTATGCCTGCACTGCTATGTACGGTACACCATTTCAGTCTGTACTGTTGCCTGTCATACTGGCTTGAGGCATACTAATGTGCTACAAATCCTAGCGTCCAATGTCACGTATATTAGATTACGACTTCATAGCCTATACAACCCACATCACACCGCCTGGCCTGATGTTCTCTGTCTGCATAGGCCTGTGGGGGAGGTTACCCATATGCCTCTTTAGGGGCATGATACAGCATTTCTTTGTGTTTGCATTAGTGTACAATTGTCCTGCTGTGTCAGTGCCACTGAAATACTATCATGGCTTAGTGGTTCAGTACTGTGACTATAGTGCACAGTATCCTGGGTTCAAGAACTGTCACTATTTTCATGCTGGGCAGACCAGACTGCTTAAGGAACAGTAAAGCAAATATGAGCAGGTTTACCTGACTTTGCTCAACTTTGCACGACTTTGCCCAATCTTGCCCAATATTGCTCAACGTTGCCCAACATTGCGCTAGTTAACACAGACAATTTTGTTTACATATACTAAATATTGGTAAATGCTGCTTAGCACTGCTTTATATTGCTTAAAACATGGCAATCATGCCTCAGGTGGTGCTGCAGGGCTACCTATGTCGGATGCACATACTACACTCCCTATACATGTTTGGAAATAGGTAGTATCACGTTAGGCATCCCTTTTATTTTATGTGCAAGTCAGAGAGCGGTATCATTTCCAGGGTTCCTACTGAGCCAGTGTATGTGCTATGCGTTGCCTCTTTGCCAAGGCCAAGGCATACTGGGCACGCCTCCTTCTGCCTACTGGGGCAGGCTCAGGTTGCTCCTCCTCCGAGTCACACTGTGCCTGTGCAGGCCATGGCAATGGTGGGGGGCTGTGTAGCCCTGCCCCATGCTGTCCCTGCTGCAGCTGTTTTTGCAGGATCATATTGTGTAGCATGGCACATACCATGACAATTTGGGTACATGTAGTTGGTGAGTACTGCAAGGCTCCACCAGATGTGTCCAGGCACTGGAACCGTGACTTGAGCATCCCAAACACACGCTCGATTACATTTCGTGTTTGTGCGTGTACCTCATTATGGAGTTCTTGTTCAGGTGTGTGTGCATTTCTGATGGGTGTCATCAGCCATGGCTCCAGTGCATATCCAGCATCCCCAACTAGGTGACTGTCAGGGATGTCCCCATTGGCAAATGTCTGGTAAAGCTGCATCAGATGCCAGATATGGGAATCATGGTAGCTTCCAGGGCAGCCAGCACACACATTCAGTATTATGCCCTGGGCATCGCACATGACCTGGCAGTTGATGGAGTGGAAGCCCTTGCGGTTGATGTAGGCCCTACGCTGCTCACCAGCTGGTGCTTTGATGTGTATGTGCATGCAATCAATTGCACCCACTACCTCAGGGTATTCTGCTATTTGCTGGAAGAGGCGCATATTGCTGGCCAATACCTCATGGGAATTGGAGAAATATACATGATCACTGACATGTGCTGACATGGCATTCAGGAACTGGTGCAGTACCCTGGATGCTGATGCCTGTGAAATCCCCATCATATCACCAGTTGGTCTCTGGAAGGTACCTGTTGCTAGTATACTTAGGCCAACACATACCTTGGTTTCCACTGGGATGGGTTCCCCTCTGTTTGTTCTGTGTGTGAGGTGTGGCCTGCACAGCTCAACAATTTGCTGCAGGAGGTCTCTGTCCACTCTATAGTGCTCCACTATCTCCAGCTCATGTAGCCCCTGGTAGGTTACCCTGGGTCTGTACACTCTTCTCCGTCTCCTCACTGTGGGTTGCTCAGCAGCATTTGTAATGGCACCACCCTCAGCATCTTGCACATGTTGCCTTATAATAGCAATGGCAGCCCCTAACATTTTTTGTCTCAGTTAAGCTTTTTAAATTGTCACTTCTCTTTGTAGACTGCAGTGTTGCAGTGTTTCTGGGAAAACATGGGGGAATGTTGTTTGCAGAGTTTTAAGTGCTGAGCTGGGCTAGTGTACTGCCTGTGTAATTGCCTGATTCTGGTTGATTTCATCTGGCAGTTCTGCTAGTTCTCATTGGTTAACTTCCTACTACTTCTTTTCCTTCCTTTTCCCTTTCTGTTTTCACAGGGGGCAGTGATGCACAAACAAGCTCAAACATGCTCACACGCAAGCACACAGACTTACACAGGCTTACACAGGCTTAGGCAGGTGCACATGCGTGCACACTGGCTTAGACAGCCTTACACAGGCTTACACGGGTGCACACATGCGCACACAGGCTTAGATGGGTTTACAGGCGCGTACACGCGTGCACACAGTGTAAGCATCTTTGCAAGAAACTTTAGTGATAGCCACTGCGTACACCTTCAGTTTCTGGGTTTCAGTTCAGACAACTGTAGACACGCCTCTTCCAGTCTTGAGTAACTCACAGCAAACACATGCCACTCTCTCCAATTAGCTTACAGTCTTTGTAACATACCCCCCTCATGATGTCACCTATCTTCTACTCTGTTACTCCCCTAATCCTACTCTTACACTCTAGGGACATGGTTCACATGGCAGGGAAAATTGGGATTCACTATCCTTATACCCATTTGCATAGGATTGCCTACTAATGCTTGGTTACATCTCTCAGACTGAGCTTCCCCCCTTACCAACCTCTACTCAGTAGCCATGTTGTCTTCAGCCTGCCATTCACCTACATGGCAGATGAATATATTTAATAAAATGCCTATTTTTAGGCTTTTTTTTCTTTTTTCTGGTTTTTAGAGTGCCGCACATTTGTGCGGTGCTGCGCTATGCTTACACATCGGAGATCGGGGGAAAAAATATTTTTTTATTATTTTGCAATGCATAATAATGCCAATGGACTTATATTTGGCCATTGGCATGCTTCCTCAACTGGATGCATCCTTTATTTGGAGCTGTCATAGCTCCATTTTGCCATTTGCAGAATGGTACTCAGTTACCAACTGAGTACATTTCTGCACATAACACTACTCTTACTCGGACAGGTTAGTGTTTCCTGGATCGCAAATTTACCTCATTCGCATAGCTTTCAGCAGCAGATGAGGTCATTTGCATATCCTAACACTGTCTGTGCAAGAGTCGTTTTAGGAGCTCTCATGTACACCCCTGCCAGCTGTTCATGGATCTCTCAGCAGACATGTTGGCTGTCTGGAGTATTACTCTACTCTTAGACTCCATGCAAGCCTTCGTGAATCTGACCCAATAGCTTTATAGTATTTTCCTTACATGTGAATAGTATTATTAGCACTGTAAGAAGAATTGGAATGCTGGCATGGTATGTTTAATATGATGTGGATGTTATCCTTTTAAAGGACATCCTGACAAGTGAAGGAAGACTGTAAATAGAAAAATTATGGGGTGGAAATATAATACAGAACATAAGAGTAGCTTTTTATGAAAAAAAACAGTGAAAATACTAGCTGTAATGTTGGTAAGGATGGGAAGGTTAGCTGTTATGGATATGATGCATAAAGAACATGTTTATAGTATTATAATGTTATATGCATATATAACTAGAAAATAAATAGAGAATTTGTTTCATTAAATATTAGACTATGCTGTAGTTAACATGAAAATTATAATTGCAGGGGGCACTGATTGTGATTTAAGTGGAAATATAAAAAGACATGGAAAGATGTAAAAATATAGAAAATTGTAACATTTGGTAATATTGCTGTGTGGAATAAAAGTCAATGGACTTTGAGAAGGGTGCACTTGGAACTGAAACTGATTATTTTGTATTATCAGAAGGACTGAGGGTAGCAGATGGTAATATAGTTGTGACCAGTTTTTCAGATCATATACTGCATAGATGGAGGAGATGGAAGAATGGGAGTATAATAAAAATAGGAAAAGGAATAGAAAAGTATAAATGAGAAATTATAGGATGATATTGGAGTGTAGGAAGTACTGCAGTTATGAAAGAATCATATAACCATGAAGGACTTATATATAAAAAAAACTATTCTGAATGGTGGCCTTTATTTAAAAAGAATTATAAAATGTTCTTTGTTAAATGGCAGGATGATGTAAGAAAGGAAGAGAAAGTGACAAAATTGAAAATGGATAGAACCATGCTAAGGTATTTGGAGAATAATACAAGAGAGTATTATAACACAGAAAAATAAATATGTAAAAGAAATCAAGAAACAGTGAGAAATGACTGTTTAAACAGAAATATTATTTACAAGGAAGGAAGGAAGGAGGTGGTATCTACTTATTTGATTAAAATAGTGAAGGAGGATATTATTATAATGAAGGGAATGAAAAAAGTAAAAGAATACAAGAGCAAATTATGAGTATTGTCATACAGCATATAGAAAGTATGCATAAGAGTAAAAAGAAGCAAAATAAGACAGAAAGGACAGGTTTAAAAATCCAGACTGAGTTATGGAGGAATTTGAAAAAAAATCATTATTATTGAATTAGAAGAAATACTTAGGAAAGTAAATGTTGATTCAATATCAGGCCTAGATGGTATTGGGTATGGAATGTACAAGACATTAATGGAGTGACAAAAATAATATTTTGTAAATGTACTGAATGAATGGTTGAAGGAAGGGTTTGATTATGAAGAGTTATGTAGAGGGATTTTAAAGTTTATATGGAAGAAAGATGAGAAGAATGTAACAGTGAGTGAAGTAACTTATAAAATGAAAGATGCTAGATATATGATGCAAAAGGATGTGGGGATTCTAGTAGTTTTAACATAGACAGATGATAGAGTTGTACTTGCTAAGAGCAAAATATAGATGAGGGGAATGTTGGTCTTTCTGAATGGATGTTTAAAGGAAATGGGAATGATGAAGTCCCAGGACAGAGGGACAAAAGTGCTCAACCATTTATATAGTAGTGTTGTTTTGTTTACACTAGTTTTATAATAGATTTACTTGGAAAAAAATTCTGTCTGTTTTTTTTCTCTTTGTCACTGGTTCATATTTTATGCTGGTTTAAATGGACCGGCGCTACATGAGCCTGTTTGTTTGAAAATGGGAATGACATTGGATAAAGATAAAAGTCAAAGTTTGGGTGATATGATGAAAACTGTGTGTGTGTGTGTGTGTGTGTGTGTGTGTGTGTGTGTGTGTGTGTGTGTGTGTGTGTGTGTGCGTGCATGCATGCGTGTGTGTACATGTTTTTCCTTGAAGTGTCTTTGCTACAGATAAAATTTAGGAAAAAATGATACAATTATGATACAATGGGAGAATGAGATAAATATGTCCTCTGTGGAGGGTGTACCAATTAGCATTCACGAAAAAGGTTTACCTACTGAATTCTCTAGTAATGAAAAATTATGTCAAATGTTTATATAATCCTCCAAAAAATATGGAAAAAAATTGTGCATTTGGTGTTTTCTTTAATATGGATTTCAAGATTTAACAAGCAAAACAAGGTGTTTTGTATATCAGTAAAGATGAAGGGGGATTGTGGTTACTAAATCCAGTTGTTTATTTTGCTTCTTTAAACTTGTATAGAGTATTAAAGTGGGTAAAGGAAGAACATGAGAAATTAATAGTCAGAATGTTTAAATGTAAGTACAAAAATGACAAGAATAAGAAAAAGAGAAAAATATGCAAATGAAGAAACTGAAAATTTAAAAATTAACAAGAAAAAACACTAACATGGAAAATGAAAGATGAAGATATAGAGAAAGATAAAAGGATAATAATGTGATGAAAGAATAACATTGTGAAATTGTACCAGAAAAAGTGATTAAATCCATTAAAGTTGTGATGATGTGAGGTACTACCAGTTATGCCAGGGAAAGTAGGGCAGTGGATGGATAACATATGCCAGCACAGCTAACTGGACTTTAGTGAAGAAATTATGTTATTTGAATTATTTTTATATGTTATTATATGCTATTTGAATTATTTTATATGTTATTATGTTATTATGTTATTATGTTATTTGGACAGCCCGTTCCATTCCCCTACCCAATCTCCATTCCCACCCCCACCTCAAATTCATTTAATTTATACTCTCTAGCCTCAGCTATATCCCAACCCACTATCACCAATTATCCAATACCAACACCCTAGCCTCACCCCTTTTCCCATCACCACTACACTCAAGACAGAGCTAAGCAGACCATCATAATTAACTAGTCCCAAATAATCATTGTTAACTCTACTCCAGAAATTATTAATTTAACTAACCCCTACACAACCTCTTATCAGACTAATGCTACATCTCACAATTCTATCTCATACCATGGCTCATCTCTAACTCTTACCCACCTTACTTCTCTTCCTCACATCCCTTACTTCCTATCATGCACAGCTCTATCACTTCCAACCACTAACTACCATTACACTCTTGGTACAACAAAAGGAACCCTCCTACACCTACACTATCTCCACATGTCTCTTTAACATCTCTTATATCAAACTTCTCAAGCACAAGGTCTTTACACACACACACACCCTTACCTCCTAAACCAAGGTCAAATCATTATATCATTGCAACCACCTCTCTAAACCTCCCCCATTCTCAAACAAACTTCTATGTGATGGGGATATCCATCCCAATCCAAGTCCTGTCTTCCTAAGAACTGCCTCCACCAACCCATCTGCCACCACCCACAACAATCTCCCTTGCCCCCCCAGTGCCAAACACCTTGCTATATATTCAACTAACATACAGACCCTACCAACAAAACCACATAACTACACTCCTGGATTACCCGGCACTCTCCATACATCTTAACCCTATCTGAAACTTCATTAAAGCCCTATATCTCCAACTCAGAACTCCTACTCCCCCCACTATAACATCTACCATCAAGACAGAATCACCAGGAAAGGTGGTGGAGTTGCTATTATGTCCACCAAACACCTCAATCTATCCCTAGCTGTAAACCTGCCAAAGTTCTACCCAGCCAAATTACTTATCTTAAACTGCCACCTTAACCCCCATAACAAATTTGCCAGAGCTGCTATCTGTATTCCACCAGGCAACAACATTCCCATCCTCAAATCCATACTCTCATGGATGTCTCTCCATATATTCTATGAAAACATTTTGTTAGGGGACTTCCATATTGACTGGCAAAAACTATCAACAACCAGCCCTTCCCTCAGCATCAACCTTCATGTTTTAATCAGCTACTTACCACACCAACTCGTTTCAAGTAAAATAATATCAAAAGCTCCACCCTGGATTAGATCTTAACTACTGACCCTAATGTCTATCAAAACCCAAATAGCCTACCAGACTCCTTGAGTGACCTCTTTCCTACCTGAGTTCACAGACACTTTGTTCAGATACTTAAGATCCAACTCTATAAGGAATGTCGTAACCTCTCCTCTTTCAACAATGAAACCTTCAAGAACATGTTAAACTGTATAAATTGATCCGATCTAAGATATATCCCCATAAATGATGCAGTCCTTTACTTCAGCAATACATTCCTCACCATTTTTGACTCCCTAGCACCTCTTAGAAAACTTAGGATCAAATCAACCCACACCCCTTGGCTCTCAAAAGACTCATGAAAAAAAAGAGATAGCACCTGGGAACAATGGACTAAAAATAAATCCACTTCCCTTCGCCAAACATATAAAGAACTCCATAACCTTAATAAGATACACATTAACAAGGATAAGAAACAATTCTATTCTAATGTTCAACTTACACATCACTCTAAACTAAAAAAATCTGGCACTTTATTAATAAAATCCTGCACCCAGGTAACATTTCCACTCCAAACCCTACCATGACAATCCCCCCTCAAAACTGCTACTCATCTTAACTCTTATTTCATATAACCTTTTCTCAAATTAACCCAAAATGGCCAGAACACAAATATCATACATACCACTCACAGTTCTTCCCATAGCACTTCTTTCACACTAGACCCCATCCCAACCTTTTACATCAAATCTCTTCTGCTTAAATTGAAGCCATGCTCCTACTCCTCTGACAACCTCCCCCCTTTTTTTCTTAAAGTAGCTGTTCATTCAATAGCCTACCCTATTTCTATCCTGATCAATAGATCTGTTCAAGAATCCACTGTCCCTGACATATAGAAATCTTTCTTCACCATTCCACTACAGAAATGAAGCAATGGCAATGAGCCATTCAGCTGCAGACCTATTGCAATCCTCTGTCCACTATCTAAACTCCTTGAAAAATGCATTCACAACCAGCTACTTAAATGCCTAGTAGATAAAAATCTCCTTACTCCTACTCAGCATGGTTTCAGGCCCCACCATAGCACATCCACTGCCCTTATGTCCTTTATCCAGATTGTTGCCAAAGCCATAGACAAAAATGTTCTTGTTTCTTGCCTCTTTCTTGACTTTTCAAAAGTATTTGATACTGTCTCTCATTCTAAACCTCTTGCTAAACTATCTGAACTTAACATATCCCTCTCTACTATTAAATGGTTCTCTAGCTATCTCTCTAATAGATAACAGTCAGTAAGATGGCAGTCCACCTGCTCTCCTTACTTACCAATCCACACTGGAGTCCCTCAAGGGTCTATTCTTAGCTCTCTACACTTCAATGTTTTTACCAGCCAATTGCACACTTCTTGTACAACATCCTCCCTGACGAAATACATGGAAGACTCCACCCTTATTACCTGTGCTGACAAATTTCTAACCTCTTATCTACTACTTAACACTGCTTTCTATCCATAGAAAAATAGCTAATCAACAACCAACTAATACTTAATCCCAAAAAACAAAAATACTACACTTCCTTCCCAAATCCCTCTCCCACCTCAAAACAACCTTCACCATTTCTTCTCTTGATAACACCCTTATACAAGCTGACCCACAAACTAAGCTCCTTGGTGTTATCATTGATGACCAATTAAAATTTGATAGCCATATCCAGCACTGCATCAAAAAGACAAATCAAAAACTCGGCCTACTCTACAGACATAACAAATACCTAGCCCCTGACTCAAAACAAACACTAGCTCAGACTTTCCTTGTTCCTTGTTTGGTATATGCCTCTCCTATCTTTACATATCTACAATCCACCCTTTTAGCAAAACTCTGTTAAACCTATTACAGCATTGCATGATTTGTCAGCATCCAACCTTAAAAATCCCATCACTGCCTTGCTCTAAAACAGCTCCATGGGCTTGACTTCACCCAGCACCCAGTTCTCTTCCAGTTGCAAATGATGGACCCTCTACTCTCTAAACCCTTTAGCTGTCTCCCTTCTCCTACCTAACATAATTTTACACCCCTTCACACACTCTCTGCAGCTCTAACCGGTTCCTTCTCAACACCTATTAACCAAACAAAAACATTGCCAAACTTCTCAACAAAAACACTATGTCCCAGGCTTGGAACAAGCTGACCCCTTAACATCCAAACCATTACTAGCACAAGACTCTTTAAATCCAAACTCAAAAATTTCCTCCTAAATACCAGCACATGCCACTTCCAAGATCCCACTTAATCCCCCCAAACCACCACTTTACGACCTCTCACACTACTATAAATTAGTATAATAATATAAACAATATTTTTAATATTTCCTGTGGCTGAAAATCTGGTGTTTACTGTAAATAGATATTTAGTATTTTCATGTTCTTTTATTATGTATTATTAAATATATTTAAACTTTTCATTGTGGCTGGTCCTTTAGAGAATATGTTAACCTTTGAGTGTACTTATATCTATTGGTGACACTGTGGCCACTCCTGAAAGCCTGGCTGTTTGATCAGTATTACTATTTGTATTAATATTAATTTCATTCAGTATAATTGGGTGCCTTGCAAGATCCTTAGAGTAGTTGACTTTGGGGTGTCTGATGGCAGTGTAAGTACCTTATAGTCTGGGCAGAAGGGGGCATAGCTAGCAAAATCTGTGCCAGCTTTTCCCAGGTGTGTGTGTGTGCGTGTGTGTGTGTGTGTGTGTGTGTGTGTGTGTGTGTGTGTATGTGTGTGTGTGTGTGTGTGTGTGTGTGTGTGTGTGTGTGTGTGTGTGTGTGTGTGTGTGTGTGTGTGTGTGTGTGTGTGTGTGTGTGTGTGTGTGTGCGCGCACACGTGTGTGTGTGCGTGCCCATGGGTGTTTGTGTGTCAGCTCCTTGGAGCAGGCACACAAAACACTGGTTTCACAGAGAGGATGCTGGAGGACTTGGCTTGGACACTTAGCTGAGGACTAAACCCTAAAGCTCTGCCACTGGGGAGTCTTATCAGGGAGTGAGACAGATAGAGAAACCCAGACCCTGGACCAAGTGTGTTCACGGTGTGCTCTCTTGGGATACTGTGCTTGATGCAGACAGCTGAATCTGGAAATACTGGATGTATCCATTTTTGTTCCAAGTGAATGTCCCTCTCCAGTGTCAGTGGTGAGGATACAGGCTCCTTGATTGCCAGCCTAAAGTGGAGACATAAGAACCAAAACCAAAATAAACAACTAAAAATGAAAAAGAAACGGTCACTGTACGGCAAAAGCACAAACCAGCATATATATAAACTATTTATTTGAAGCGCTTTTCATGTGCTCAATAAACACACTTCTTCAGAAACCATAATAATACTAAGTATTCATATATATAGTAATATCAATTAACAATTCAAATAAAACCCGCCACTCAGTTACTTAAAGGCACATACATATAACAATTTCATAATGGGTAAATCTGAATTCAAAAATCCCTACAAATGTTAATAACATCTCTATAATAAATTATATTTAAACATAAAAATCAATATGAAATCATTTAAATGTATCATAAATATATATATATATATATATATATATATATATATATATATATATTAAACAAAACACAAATAATGCACTATAAATCGAAAACTGCTATAAATAACAGCACTAACTTATAAAAAATATATGTGTATTTATAAAAAAATTTAACCATATAAAAATATATATACAAAATATAAAACATTTGTATACTCCTTATATGAAATTATATATAAATGTTATGATAAAAGCAGCGTTAACGTTTCAAGCTCTTGAGCTTTAATACGCTACTAATGGAACAAGTTTCATTAAGACCTGGGTGATTATAAGCATTAAGCTAAATGATTTCATATTGATTTTTATGTATAAATATAATTTATTATAGAGATGTTATTAACATTTGTAGGGATTTTTGAATTCAGATTTACCCAATATGAAATTGTTATATGTGTGCCTTTAAGTAACTGAGTGGCAGGTTTTATTTGAATTGTTAATTGATGTGACTATATATATGAATACTTAGTATTATTATGGTTTCTAAAGAAGTGTGTTTATTGAGCACACGAAAAGCGCTTCAAATAAATAGTTTATATATACGCTGGTTTGTGCTTTTGCCGTACTGTGACCATTTCTTTTTCATTTCTAGAGTGGAGACATAATATGTTGGTGAACAGTGGTGTGGATATTAATTGAACTTCTGTAGCCTGTAGGTAGTTATTACTGAAGGTGTGTATGCTCAGCAGCCACAAGGTAAACATTCAGAATGTTATTTCACAACAGTTTTATTTATTTTTTGTTAGTTTAATTTAGTCGGGAAAAGCAGGCAAAGATGTCAGTAGACAATTATGGCATGCTGACAAAGAACCAGTTGTCCAAAGTGCCTGAAGCCAAAGGACTGATGCGTGTCAACCTGACTAAAGAGTAAATTATTTCAACTTTAGTTGCAGCTGTAGCTCAGACCGGCAAAAGTGAGGATAACCAATCTGATGATGGGAATTTGAAGCTCTCAGTCACAGGGCAGTTCACCTTTTCCTCAGAGGACCTATACCCATCTGGAGTTAAAGAAACTTGAATTGGAGGCCAAACATTTGGAATTAGAATCAGCAAAGAGACTGCAACTTTTGGAGGCTGAAGAAAATGAGAGGCTGCAGCATTCGGAGAGAAAAGAAAATGACGTGCAGCATTAACATCAGAGAGAGATGCTGAATCTTTACCAGGGTCATGGAGGTAATAGGGAAGTGAATAACTGAACCCCAGAAGCAATAGAGGTCATTAATTTTTTTCCACAATTTGCAGAGGGTGATAATTTTGATAGTTTTATTCATATATTTGAAAGAGTATGCAAACAGTATAATGTTACCCAAGGACTATGGGTATGATTCCTGATCTCTTTACTCCATGGTAAAGCTGTAACTGACAGTTGCAAATTTCTAAATTGTCTGATATTGATTGTTTAAACAACAAAAAAGTAAATAAATGTTTGCTTGAATGTTTTAATACTTGAAGCTTGAAGAAAAAATGTTTCTTGGGCATAGATGCAAGGCAGCTGAAAGTTTGTGTGATTATATTGCTGAGTTAAGCACTTATTTTCATATGTGGGTAAATGGGTGTCAGGTCACCACTTTAAAGGGCTGGAATACCTTTTGGTGAGGGAAGAAGCACTTAGCCTGAGGGGATGAGAATCTGTTTGGCAGACCACGAGTGTAACACTGCAGATGATCTGGGACAAAAAGGGGATCTCTACTTATCAAGCAGGGCATCACTGCACAAGAAAGGGATACCCAGTGTTGCACATGGATATAAGGGAACCCATGGTGGGCAGCTTAAACCACCCCAACAGAGTCCACCAGTAACAGGGGAAGTCACTAGTTTAGGTACACAAAGAAAAAAACAAAGATCCAACTGAATAACAACTGTCCAGAGATGTCGTCAGCAACACGCATCCACAGAGGCTCGGACACCAAGAATAGTGTAGTCCTCTATTTTTATTGAACACAATAGTACACCAAATGTAAAAACAACAACAGATGGTTAAGCGCTTTCGTCTGTGATAAGTCAGACTTCCTCAGAACCATGTTTACAAGCACAACTGCCTTATTTAAATAAGTTTTGGCGCCAACATTCACATAACAACAATTTGTTTCTTAAAGAGCAACACTCCTATACTAATAAATTCCTGAGTGCATCTTTCTACAAGTGCTTGTGCAACAAAATGCATAACATCACAAAAGTTCTAATAAAAAAGTTCTAATAAAAAAGTGCAATCCACTCAATGATTACAGTACAGTACAAACTATATAAAGTATATAAACGTACAGTATGGTATAAAATAAAATAAAATATAAAGTTTAAAACCAACACTGTGCAAAAGTGCCTGAAAATACCCTCTTGTGTCATCTACCAATAGACTGCAATTTTAAAACCCAAGTATATAACAACAAACATAAAGGTTAAAAAATATGTATGTTGTGGTATAAATATGCTTATGTGTGTATATGTGTGCAGATTCATGTATAAACTAATAAAAACAATAATTATTAAATATTAAATATTCAATTAAATATACAATATATAATGTAAAATATTGAATATTAAGTATTCAAATGTAAAATGAGAAAATAGATGTCAATGTGAATTCATATTAATTAACTACCTACTTGTACACAAATAAATTCTACCATCAAATAAAATGTAGTGAAGATATGAAATATACCACAACCTAAGTAAAATGACCTACGTAAACTGCTGGTTGTATAAGCACAACATAATGTAAGTATAAATGTATCAATGTATGAATATGTAAATATATGAATAGTAAGGTTTCTAGGGTGAAAAATCCATACCTCTTAAACGGTACAAATACATGAATGAAGGAAAATAGTTCAGTACATATAATACAAAATATATAATATATATAAACAGTATATATGGATTATATATATGCTTGTATAAATTACCTTAAAAATTACCTTAAAAATTATCTTAAAAATATGTGAAAAATATATATATAAAAATATATATATATAAAATATATATATATAAAAATGTTAAAAGTGTACCTAAAAGTCGTGGATGTATGAGTGTACACTTCCAAAATGTGTTATGTGGTAACATTCTAAAACTACATAAGTCGCCAAACTAGCACTCACGTATCTAACTGTAGAAATGGTTTTATACTTATAAAATCATTTAACCCAGGGCTGGTTGTTGCATCACAAAGAATCTGCCATCTACTTTCCAATGCTGATAGCCTATTCTTCCAATTACCTTCACTACTGCCCATTTCAATTTGGTCTATAATGGCGAACCTAAAACTGTGTGTGGTTCCTTTGTCACAGATGTGTCTACTCAATGCATTATTCTTATCTTGCTTTTTGATCTTGTATTGGTGCTCGTATATCCTGGTTTTAAACTTCCTTTCGGTTTTACCTATATAGTAAGCCGAGCAGGATATACAAGTGGCAAGGTAGACTACTCTCTGCGTGTTGCAATTCCCAATACAACCCTTAATATGTGTTTTCATAACATTGTTTAGTTTTATAACCTTACTAGTATTTATATAGTTGCATTGCCTGCACGATCCACATCTAGAAGTACCTCTAGTTAGGTTCTTGTTAACCCTTCCTTGTTCAAATAAGTGCTTCAAATTCTGCGCTGTTTTGTACACTATTTTGGGGTGGTTGTCCACACATCTACCCTCATTCTCATTCAACATGAGTATGTCCCAATACTTGTTTAAAATTTCCTTGACTAGATTGGAATAAGGGTTGAATCTAATCACACACACGTACTTGTCACATAACCCTTCATTCCTATTTTTATTGATGAATGGAACACCTAAAAGAGGTTTGTATTTCTTGCCCCATTCACCTTTAACATATTGCATGATGTTACTAGCATGTCCTTTGGGTAACCTCTGTTCACAAACATTCCATAAATTCCTACCAGTTCTGTTTCCATAACTTCCTTATCCGAAGACATGCGGGCAGCACAAATGCACTGCCCTTTGAATACATTACTAAAGATGTGAGGAGGGTGGTTGCTTTCATAGTTTAGGTAATCATTGAAAAAGTACTTTTTCTATATATTCTTGACATAAAATTTTTCCCATTGTTGCAAATATAGGTATCCAAATATGGAATCCCCACTTTGTCAATGCAGTGTGTGAATTTCAAAAATTCTGTAGTGTTGTTAATGTAGTCCATAAATTGAGTAATCTCATCTATTGAACCATTCCATAATATGAACAAATCGTCCAAAAATCTAGTGTACAACATTATTTTGTTAAAAAATTCACTTTTAAAAATGAACTCCATTTCCCATTCCAACATAACCATGTTAGCATAAATCGGAGCGCAAGATGCGCCCATGGCTACACCCTTAGTTTGCCTAAACAGTTCACCTTGAAATTGTAAATAATTATGGTCAAGGACTAACCCCATCATGTCAACAGTTAAATTGACCCTGTCACTACTTAAAGTGGAAAATTTACATAAACTGTTATAAAAATATTCAAGGCCTGTATCTCTAGGGATACTTGAAAACAGGTCTGTTACGTCAATAGTGAGGAATATTAAGTCCTTTCTCCATAAGTCCGGTGTGAGTTTTCCCAGAAAATCCCAGGAATCTTTAGTTAAATGGTGAACCCTCTGATACACGTTTTGTCCATTCATCTATGGTTACCCCTATCTTAAAAGTCTTGGATTGGGAACCTGATATTATAGGCCTAAAAGGGGGATGTTCTAAATTTTTATGTATTTTAGGAATGCCTACGATCTTGGCCATTTTGGGAAATTCAACTCTGATGAATTGATAAATTTCATTTGTTATTCTATTGTCCAACAGATATTCCTCAATAGCCAGATCTATTCTTTTGTGACCAATGTTAACTTGGTTAATTGAAATGGCTTCATAGTTCCCAGAAGAATATAAAATATTAAAAATTTCACTATTGTAATCTAAGGTGTTGTACAAAACTATTCCTCCACCCTTGTCGGGTTTCATAATTCTGATATGAGGACTGTCCCTAAGGTGTTTGAGACACTTCCTTTCATCTACATTCAAATTATCATTAAATATATTTGCATAGTCCCTTTTGGTTCTAATATCTTTATACAGTTTATATAAGTCTTTACAAACTAATTTCTCGTAGTGCAGTACTTGTGGATGGTAGTTAGGGACAAATACACTCTTCCTAGTTAACCTTTTGTTGTAAATGCCAGTCATGCTCTTAACCTGTTCTTTGTTGTCAAATAAAAATGATAGGTTGAGCCTACGACTAAATAATTTAACTTCTTTAATTGTATCCACGATGTTAAACTGACTGGTCGGTATGAATTTCATACCCTTACTGAACAAAGTAAAAAATTCCTGCTTTACCTTAGTGTCTGTATAATTAAACACATTGAATCCATTATATGTATGAATAATATGTTTAGTAGGATGGAATTCTGCAAAGGTTGATGTGCCTATGGAAGTGTGGGAAGATGCACTCCCTTCATGTATAGTTAGGGAACCCTCAGTCCCTTTGGGTGTCAATTGCTCTGTGTCAGTGGAACCTCCTACTAGTAATGTTGCCTTCTGTGTTGTTTTGGGGCAGGGAAAAACCTCCCCCCCCTGAAAATTTGTATCATGATTGTTCCTATCTGTCCGATCATTAGGTTCGTAATGCCTCTCCTGATGGTGGGGTTCCTTCCTGTTTTCATTGGGCCATACATAAGCCCTGTTGTTTTTGTACAATTGTACATCCCTATCTATCTTTCTAAGTTTTCTATTGTATATGAGCGTAGTTTTGTTTTCCGCAATGGAAAACTGTTTATGGTACAAATTCCCCCATTGGTCAAAATTCACATCCTTAATAATATCCTCATTTAAATTTTCAATGTCCTTAGTAAGCCCCAAAACCTTCAACTCATTATATTTCATCAATTTCCTCATGTATAAAAAACCAAAATCGTCAAACATACTATTAAAATCAGTCATATTGGCATTATTATAGTCAATTCCTAAAGGGAGTTTAAAAAACCTTAACCCTTTAGGCACAATTTTTAAATTTAAACACTGCTTTAAATATGCACTGTCAGTTTTAATACTTTTAACCTGGATTAACTTTTTACCAAGTAATAAAATTTTTGTCTTGATATTGTCCACTGATATGCTACAATGTCTTCCGTGTTTGTTAAAATATTCGTTTTTACAGTCGTCATTTTTGAAAATGACCTCATCATTCAAAAATACATCAATGTTACTGAAACTTTTCTTTGTATTATAACTGGTACCATGGCCTTTGTTGTCTGAGCCATGTACTGTATCAGAAATAACAAAATTGTTGTCAGTACCTTTCAAAACGTCATTTTTCCTCACGGTATTAGAATAAGTCCTACAGCCTTCTCTTGATTTTGGTTTAGTTCCAATTCTTCTAGTTTCGTTGTCCGAATGAAAAAGGCTGAAATCAAATGTAAATTCCGCCTCTGGAGACAGGTTGATGTCCCTCACAGTGGAAGCTTTAACAGACAAACAGTCCGTATGTGGATAAGAACTCTGCCCCTGTCCGTTAGGAATGGCGTCTGAATCACTCACAATGTTTGAAGAAGACACGTTCCCCTGAGCTTGCAAACAGTTGTTAGTAACGGGAGAACTCGCCGTAGCAGCTCCTACATTAATTGCTTCAGTTAACTTACTAACCAACGTGAGTAGTTTACTCACGTCGGTTTGGAGCGCTGTCACTTCCGACCGAAGTGAAACCAACTCGTCTCTGTCCAATGAAGCCTGGGATACGTCATTCGACTCCGCCATCTGGATAGAACAACCACAAAGAAAAAAAACGAAGATCCAACTGAATAACAACTGTCCAGAGATGTCCTCAGCAACACGCATCCACAGAGGCTCGGACACCAAGAATAGTGTAGTCCTCTATTTTTATTGAACACAATAGTACACCAAATGTAAAAACAACAATGGATGGTTAAGCGCTTTCGTCTGTGATAAGTCAGAGGCAGTTGTGCTTGTAAACATGGTTCTGAGGAAGTCTGACTTATCACAGACGAAAGCGCTTAACCTTCCGTTGTTGTTTTTACATTTGGTGTACTATTGTGTTCAATAAAAATAGAGGACTACACTATTCTTGGTGTCCGAGCCTCTGTGGATGCGTGTTGCTGACGACATCTCTGGACAGTTGTTATTCAGTTGGATCTTCGTTTTTTTCTTTGTGGTTGTTCTATCCAGATGGCGGAGTCGAACGACGTATCCCAGGCTTCATTGGACAGAGACGAGTTGGTTTCACTTCGGTCGGAAGTGACAGCGCTCCAAACTGACGTGAGTAAACTACTCACGTTGGTTAGTAAGTTAACTGAAGCAATTAATGTAGGAGCTGCTGCGGCGAGTTCTCCCGTTACTAACAACTGTTTGCAAGCTCAGGGGAACGTGTCTTCTACAAACATTGTGAGTGATTCAGACGCCATTCCTTACGGACAGGGGCAGAGTTCTTATCCACATACGGACTGTTTGTCTGTTAAAGCTTCCGCTGTGAGGGACATTAACCTGTCTCCAGAGGCGGAATTTACGTTTGATTTCAGCCTTTTTCATTCGGACAACGAAACTAGAAGAATTGGAACTAAACCAAAATCAAGATAAGGCTGTAGGACTTATTCTAATACCGTGAGGAAAAATGACGTTTTGAAAGGTACTGACAACAATTTTGTTATTTCTGATACAGTACATGGCTCAGACAACAAAGGCCATGGTACCAATTATAATACAAAGAAAAGTTTCAGTAACATTGATGTATTTTTGAATGATGAGGTCATTTTCAAAAATGACGACTGTAAAAACGAATATTTTAACAAACACGGAAGACATTGTAGCATATCAGTGGACAATATCAAGACAAAAATTTTATTACTTGGTAAAAAGTTAATCCAGGTATTAAAACTGACAGTGCATATTTAAAGCAGTGTTTAAATTTAAAAATTGTGCCTAAAGGGTTAAGGTTTTTTAAACTCCCTTTAGGAATTGACTATAATAATGCCAATATGACTGATTTTAATAGTATGTTTGACGATTTTGTTTTTTTATACATGAGGAAATTGATGAATTATAATGAGTTGAAGGTTTTGGGGCTTACTAAGGACATTGAAAATTTAAATGAGGATATTATTAAGGATGTGAATTTTGACCAATGGGGGGATTTGTACCATAAACAGTTTTACATTGCGGAAAACAAAACTACGCTCATATACAATAGAAAACTTAGAAAGATAGATAGGGATGTACAATTGTACAAAAACAACAGGGCTTATGTATGGCCCAATGAAAACAGGAAGGAACCCCACCATCAGGAGAGGCATTATGAACCTAATGATTGGACAGATAGGAACAATCATGATACAAATTTTCAGGGGGGGAGGTTTTTCCCTGCCCCAAAACAACACAGAAGGCAACATTACTAGTAGGAGGTTCCACTGACACAGAGCAATTGACACCCAAAGGGACTGAGGGTTCCCTAACTATACATGAAGGGAGTGCATCTTCCCACACTTCCATAGGCACATCAACCTTTGCAGAATTCCATCCTACTAAACATATTATTCATACATATAATGGATTCAATGTGTTTAATTATACAGACACTAAGGTAAAGCAGGAATTTTTTACTTTGTTCAGTAAGGGTATGAAATTCATACCGACCAGTCAGTTTAACATCGTGGATACAATTAAAGAAGTTAAATTATTTAGTCGTAGGCTCAACCTATCATTTTTATTTGACAACAAAGAACAGGTTAAGAGCATGACTGGCATTTACAACAAAAGGTTAACTAGGAAGAGTGTATTTGTCCCTAACTACCATCCACAAGTACTACACTACGAGAAATTAGTTTGTAAAGACTTATATAAACTGTATAAAGATATTAGAACCAAAAGGGACTATGCAAATATATTTAATGATAATTTGAATGTAGATGAAAGGAAGTGTCTCAAACACCTTAGGGACAGTCCTCATATCAGAATTATGAAACCCGACAAGGGTGGAGGAATAGTTTTGTACAACACCTTAGATTACAATAGTGAAATTTTTAATATTTTATATTCTTCTGGGAACTATGAAGCCATTTCAATTAACCAAGTTAACATTGGTCACAAAAGAATAGATCTGGCTATTGAGGAATATCTGTTGGACAATAGAATAACAAATGAAATTTATCAATTCATCAGAGTTGAATTTCCCAAAATGGCCAAGATCGTAGGCATTCCTAAAATACATAAAAATTTAGAACATCCCCCTTTTAGGCCTATAATATCAGGTTCCCAATCCAAGACTTTTAAGATAGGGGTAACCATAGACGAATGGACAAAACATGTGTATCAGAGGGTTCACCATTTAACTAAAGATTCCTGGGATTTTCTGGGAAAACTCACACCGGACTTATGGAGAATGGACTTAATATTCCTCACTATTGACGTAACAGACCTGTTTTCAAGTATCCCTAGAGATACAGGCCTTGAATATTTTTATAACAGTTTATGTAAATTTTCCACTTTAAGTAGTGACAGGGTCAATTTAACTGTTGACATGATGGGGTTAGTCCTTGACCATAATTATTTACAATTTCAAGGTGAACTGTTTAGGCAAACTAAGGGTGTAGCCATGGGCGCATCTTGCACTTCGATTTATGCTAACATGGTTATGTTGGAATGGGAAATGGAGTTCATTTTTAAAAGTGAATTTTTTAACAAAATAATGTTGTACACTAGATTTTTGGACGATTTGTTCATATTATGGAATGGTTCAATAGATGAGATTACTCAATTTATGGACTACATTAACAACACTACAGAATTTTTGAAATTCACACACTGCATTGACAAAGTGGGGATTCCATATTTGGATACCTATATTTGCAACAATGGGAAAAATTTTATGTCAAGAATATATAGAAAAAGTACTTTTTCTAATGATTATCTAAACTATGAAAGCAACCACCCTCCTCACATCTTTAGTAATGTATTCAAAGGGCAGTGCATTCGTGCTGCCCGCATGTCTTCGGATAAGGAAGTTATGGAAACAGAACTGGTAGGAATTTATGGAATGTTTGTGAACAGAGGTTACCCGAAGGACATGCTAGATAACATCATGCAATACATTACAGGTGAATGGGGCAAGAAATACAAACCTCTTTTAGGTGTTCCATTCATCAATAAAAATAGGAATGAAGGGTTATGTGACAAGTACGTGTGTGTGATTAGATTCAACCCTTATTCCAATCTAGTCAAGGAAATTTTAAACAAGTATTGGGACATACTCATGTTGAATGAGAATGAGGGTAGATGTGTGGACAACCATCCCAAAATAGTGTACAAAACAGCGCAGAATTTGAAGCACTTATTTGAACAAGGAAGGGTTAACAAGAACCTAACTAGAGGTACTTCTAGATGTGGATCGTGCAGGCAATGCAACTATATAAACACTAGTAAGGTTATAAAACTAAACAATGTTATGAAAACACATATTAAGGGTTGTATTGGGAATTGCAACACGCAGAGAGTAGTCTACCTTGCCACTTGTATATCCTGCTCGGCTTACTATATAGGTAAAACCGAAAGGAAGTTTAAAACCAGGATATACGAGCACCAATACAAGATCAAAAAGCAAGATAAGAATAATGCATTGAGTAGACACATCTGTGACAAAGGAACCACACACAGTTTTAGGTTCGCCATTATAGACCAAATTGAAATGGGCAGTAGTGAAGGTAATTGGAAGAATAGGCTATCAGCATTGGAAAGTAGATGGCAGATTCTTTGTGATGCAACAACCAGCCCTGGGTTAAATGATTTTATAAGTATAAAACCATTTCTACAGTTAGATACGTGAGTGCTAGTTTGGCGACTTATGAAGTTTTAGAATGTTACCACATAACACATTTTGGAAGTGTACACTCATACATCCACGACTTTTAGGTACACTTTTAACATTTTTATATATATATATTTTTTATATATATATTTTTTATATATATATTTTTCACGTATTTTTAAGATAATTTTTAAGTTAATTTTTAAGGTAATTTATACAAGCATATATATAATCCATATATACTGTTTATATATATTATATATTTTGTATTATATGTACTGAACTATTTTCCTTCATTCATGTATTTGTACCGTTTAAGAGGTATGGATTTTTCACTCTAGAAACCTTACTATTCATATATTTACATATTCATACATTGATACATTTATACTTACATTATGTTGTGCTTATACAACCAGCAGTTTACGTAGGTCATTTTACTTAGGTTGTGGTATATTTCATATCTTCACTACATTTTATTTGATGGTAGAATTTATTTGTGTACAAGTAGGTAGTTAATTAATATGAATTCACATTGACATCTATTTTCTCATTTTACATTTGAATACTTAATATTCAATATTTTACATTATATATTGTATATTTAATTGAATATTTAATATTTAATAATTATTGTTTTTATTAATTTATACATGAATCTGCAGACATATACACACATAAGCATATTTATACCACAACATACATATTTTTTATCCTTTATGTTTGTTGTTATATACTTGGGTTTTAAAATTGCAGTCTA
The DNA here is from genome assembly GCF_019279795.1 of Protopterus annectens. Classification (NCBI taxonomy): domain Eukaryota; kingdom Metazoa; phylum Chordata; order Ceratodontiformes; family Protopteridae; genus Protopterus; species Protopterus annectens. The sequence continues at coordinate 1,218,174,477 of NC_056735.1, forward strand.
TTGGTAGATGACACAAGAGGGTATTTTCAGGCACTTTTGCACAGTGTTGGTTTTAAACTATATATTTTATTTTCTTTTATACCACACTGTACGTTTATATACTTTATATATTTTGTATTGTACTGTAATCATTGAGTGGATTGCACTTTTTTATTAGAACTTTTTTATTAGAACTTTTGTGATGTTATGCATTTTGTTGCACAAGCACTTGTAGAAAGATGCACTCAGGAATTTATTAGTATAGGAGTGTTGCTCTTTAAGAAACAAATTGTTGTTATGTGAATGTTGGCGCCAAAACTTATTTAAATAAGGCAGTTGTGCTTGTAAACATGGTTCTGAGGAAGTCTGACTTATCACAGACGAAAGCGCTTAACCATCCGTTGTTGTTTTTACATTTGGTGTACTATTGTGTTCAATAAAAATAGAGGACTACACTATTCTTGGTGTCCGAGCCTCTGTGGATGCATGTTGCTGACGACATCTCTGGACAGTTTAGGTACACAGCCAGGATCAAGGTTTAAATCTTTTAAATGTAACCAGTGGGGCCATGCATCACATAGATGTCCACAGAAGCAAGGTGGGGAACAAAAGGAGGGGGTGCCAGCAGGTGGGAATAACAATAGTTATCTGGAGATGACAGGGGTACCAAAGTATCATCATAGTTGAAATCCAATCTTGGCAGATGTAAAGCAGGTTACTGCTAAGAGAGACACAGCCTCTGACATAACCATTGTAAAGCCTGCAGTGGTTAAAGAGGAGCAGTACTTGGGAGGACAGTATACTCCAGTCAGAGCTTTAGGAGGGACCTCATTTCAAATGCCTTTGGCCAGGATTCACCTTAAATGGGAGGGTGGAAAAAGAAGTAAGAAGTATGTGTGTTTGAGGATATCCCTGCAGATGTCTTGATAGGGAATGATTTTGATAATACAGTACCATGTGTGCATGCAGTTACATGCAGTCAGCTTGGAGACAGGCATGTGGTCTGGTAGCCTGGGGGACACTTAGACACATCTCAGACCTGAAGACATGGTTGGTGAGGTGGCTATTTCAGGGAGGGAGCTACCCTGCAGCAGTGAGCCTGAAGGTGAGTCACAGCTGCTGGTAGGTATTAATGTTCTCTTGGAAAGAGCGACTGCAAGGGCAGATGTGAGTGGTAGTACCAAGGCTGACAGTGAGGCATCACTGTCAGAGGATACCAGACTTCCTGTGGAAGGGAAAATACAAAGAGTTACAAAGACAGAGGTGAGACTGGCTCTGCTGTTGTATCCTACACTAAGAAGCTTGAGGCAGGTAGCTAGGGAAGTGACTGATTCTCAAGGAAAAGAGTCTGTATACTGGAAAAAGGGTTACTGTATTGAGAGTGGACCCTGAGGGAGGGCTAGTGGATGAGGTAATACAAAAGTTGGCAGTGACTAGAGCCTACCATCTGGAATTGCTAGTCATAGTCCATGACATTCCTTTTGCAAGTCATATGGGCATAAGGCATACCAAGAGACGTATTGTGCAGAACTATTACTGGCCTGGGATTTCTAGCAATGTAACAGGGTACTGTAGGATCTATGAGAGTGTAGGAAAGTAAGCAAGGCAGGAGACAAAGTCAAGGCACCATTGATGCCTTTGCCTGTGACTGACGAGCCATTTGAGACATTAGCTATGGATACTGTGAGACTGCTGAGTACCACAAGTTCTATAAGGCAGATGTACATCCTGGTGGTAGTAGATTATGCTACTAGGTATCTTGAGGCAGTGGCTCTGTCCTCCATTGAGACAGAGTAGGTGGAAAATGCTTTGTTAGAGATTTTCAGCAGGGTAGAAATACTGACTGACAGAGGTGCCAATTTCATGTCAGATCTTCTGGCTTGTCTGTAGACATACTATGGGGTGAAGCACCTAAAAACAACCCCTACCATCACCAGACTAATAGGCTTGTGGACAGGTTAAAATGTTCAATAAAGACCATGCTATGGGCATTTGCAGACCAGTTTAAGAGACAGTGGGATGAATATTTGCCACATCTGCTGTTTGCATGCAGAGTGGTATCCCAGGAATCCACATTTTTTTCATCCTTTGATTTGCTGTATGGACATAGGGTGAGGGGGACCTCTAGATTTGATTCATGATGAATGGGAAAGTGAGTGTGAATCGCACAAAAAGTCTGTAGTGGCATATGGCCTAAACCTCAGGACAAGCCTTACAGAGCTCATGGACTTGGCCCAGGAGAACCTGACAGGAGCCCAACAGCAGAAAAAGCTCTAATATGACAGGAATGCTTGAGCCTGAGAGTATTCTGTGAGACAACAGGTGATGTTTCTTATTCCTATCAGTTAGAATAAGCTGCAGACAGTTTGGGAGGGTCCCTTCCATGTAGTAAAGAGGTTCAGTGATATTAACTGCATGGTAGAATTGCTAGGCAAGAAGTAGGACCTACAAATTGTACAATGTACCATGGTGAAGCTTACCATGATAGGGTGACCCTGGTGCTAAGTATCTGCAGTAGGAGGCAGGAGAAGTCTGAGTGGGCATTTATGGCTACATTGAGCTAGCCAGCAAAATGCAAAGTTACTAAGGTGGGGCCTAGTTTTGCAGGCATATGACATGACAGTGCAGCACTGTAGTGGGGTCAGCAATGCCAATGCAGATGGGTTCTCAAGACAGGGCAAGGGTTACTGTATTCTCAGATAAGCTTATTGCTCTCAAGCAATGTTTCTCAAGGGTCATTTGAAAAACTATATTGACTCTTCAAAAGGGGGAGAGACGTGATGATCTGAGGAATTGCCAGCTGTGCCAGGAGAAGTAGGGCAGTGGATGCGTAACATATGCCAGCACAGCTAGCTGAAATTTAGTAAATATTTTTTTTGTTATTTGAATATCAAACTGATTTGTACAGATGCTTGTGTTGCAAAATGCATTTGTAAAGCTGCTTGTTAAAAATGTACCAACAGTGTGCCCTGCTGGTCAGACAAAAGAAATATACAGGTATTATTGTAACTAAATATATATGTTTTAATGGAGGATACTGGAAGGAAAGATGTTACTCTCAATCCACCTGACTTTGGAAAATAGTAAAAAACTTAACTAACTGGGCCTAGGCAATAATGATTTTATCTTACAGTTCTCAATGCAGCAATAAACAAAAAGTCTGTACTAGGAAGCTTCCTGCATTGTAATTGGGGTGAAATAATTGCTACTGTGAAAGGGTGGATGTTTGAAATTGTTTTATGACTTCCAGGAGTTGCAGCAGATCTTAACAAGGCTCTATGTGTGTGTGCATTATTGACACATACGTGATAATACCTGACAGTTTCTAGCAATGGGGGGGGTTTGCATGGGAACCAGAAGTCAGATGACCAGATGTATGTGATGTCATTCTGTAATCCAACATTAGAAATAATGTTTAATAGTAGGTGAGACTGAAATATCAGAGCACTCTGTTTTTGTAACCTGACAAAGTAAACTCTCTCACATGCTTTGCCCTGCTTTGCTCTCGTATGTAACTAGGGAATAATAACTCTTTGGATCAGTCAATAAAACTTAGTGAGATTAGTTAGATATTGTTTTTCTGTAACTGTGTGAACCTGTCCACCTGTTGCACTTTAATATTTCCTGTTACTTAAACTCTAGTGTTTACTGTAAACAGATATTTAGCATTTTCATGTTATTGTATTATTTATTATTAAATATATTTAACATGTTCATTCTGGCTGGTCCTTTAGAGAATAGTTTAACCTTTGAGAGTACTTAAATTTATTGGTGACACTGTGGCCATTCCTGAAAGCATGGCTATTTGGTCAACATTACCATTTGTATTAATATTAATTTCAATCAGTATAATTGGGTACCCTTGCAAGAGCCATAAAGTAGCTGACTTTGGGGTGTCTGGTGGCAGTGTAACTACCTTATAGTCTGGGCAGATTGTTGCATAGCTAGTAAATCTGTGCCAGCCTTTCTCAGGTGTGCATGTGTCTATGAAAATCAAATTTCAAAGAGTGTGTGTGTCAGCTACTTGGAGAAGGGACACAAAGCACTGGTTTCACAGAGAGGGTGCTAGAAGATTTGGTTTAGACACTTAGCTGAGGACTTAACCCTACAGCTGTGCCAGTGGCAAGTCCATTGAGAAGGAAGACAGACAGAGAAACCCAGACCCCAGACTGTGCGTTCCCTGTGTGGTCTTAAGGGAAGTTGTGCTTGATGCAGGGAGCTGCATCTGGAAATACTGGGTGTATCCATTTTTGTTACAAGTGACCATCCCTCTTCAGTGCCAGTGGTTAGGATTCTGGCTCCTGGATTGTCAGCCTAGAGTGGGGACATCACAAAAGTAAGGAAATAATGGTGCACCAAGATAGTAGCATGACAGGATTTCTTATGGAGTTTGGTAATAAATAACTTACCTGTAAAGAGGAGTATGCTACATAAAAGGACAGTAGAGAGTGTGTTTATTTTGTGGGGAGGAACAGATAACAAAGTATATTTAATTTAAAAGATGGAGATAAACAATATAGATATGAATATGATTATTATGGATATTATAAGAACAAGAAGAATGAAAGCATGTGAAGGGGTAGATAAGAATATGTTTTATGTAATATGTGTCATCTGGAATAAAACACTGAATGAAATTGGGTTTAATGGGAAATGGATTTTGGAAGATATATTTTGAAAAATAAGATTATGGTTGTGAAAGAAGGACCTGGGATCAATGATGGAAAATAACGAGGATGTTATAAAAAAATAGTAAAAAAAAAAAAAAAAGAAAAAGATATGTGCATATATGTCCTTGCAAATATGTACATATTATAAATATGTAAATAATGTTTTTTATGCTGTACTAAATAAAGGACACGTATTCTGTTGATAGGTGCCATGGAATCCTTTACATATACCTGAGATGCCACCAAAATGGGAACTCTATTTAACATCTCTTTTGAAGGATGACACACCCAAGAGTGGAGCACCACATTATGTCACCCTGGTGTGCCAGCTATCCATTTACCTGGTGTGGGAGAAGAACCCACAACCTTCTGCACCAAAGGCAGAGTAGTTCAGCGTATGTGTATGACTTGCACATTGATGCTGATGTAATCAAGTTTAAAATATGACTGAATATTTGCTTGTCTGTCAGCATGATTTATCTCATCTATTAGTTTATAGTGCTGCACAGTAGCAAAATCTATTTGCTGTACTGGAGATGAATACAATTTGGTAAGTATTAAAGTAGTTATGTGATAAAGACATTGTGATTATTTACATATGTTAGATTGTAAACCATAGTTATGTAATTTCATTTGAGGATACACTGGTGTGCTCAGCTGACTGCTAATCTGAACATATGAATCTTGGAATTATCTTTGTTCTGGCATGTAGCATTATTCTAGACAATGGTACTCATATTTAGCAAAGTTTATTTTATTCGTAACATTTTCAAAATCTTTTTTTAAGTTTTTATTGGATTTTCAATTTATAAAATAATCACATATGAACATAAATTAAAAATGTCAGCTAAACTTCACAGACAAAAGAAAAAAAAGCAACTATTTACAGGTGTGTCCATTAACCATCAAGTCATTCAACTTATTATACATTACATTAAATCTAAAATGCAATTATTTTTGCTTGTCAAGCAGATCTCTAAGTTTTGTCCATGCATTGCAGCAAGAGATAATCCTGGTTGTTCTTGAGTTAATTGTAATGATTTCCAGTCGACAGATTTCAGTTGCAATATTTATAAAATCTTTGAAGGAGGGGATAGATTCATTCTTCCAGTTCTGAGTTATAACTGTTCTCATTATAGATAGTATGCACCACAAAATGTGGTATTTCATTTTTTAATACTTATAGGAATAAAAGTGTTAAAATGGATTAGTGATTTAGTTAAAATAAATGTATCTCCAAAAACGCCTATACAAAGAGATTAATGTTATTCCAATAAGGTGTTAAGACAATATAGTCAAAAAAAATGTGTTGCCAATCTACTTTAAGTTTTTGTTTACATCTCCAGCAAACTTGTTTCTGCTTGAACATTATTTAAATTTCATGTTGTGTGAAGAAAGATTTATGCAAAAATTTCCAAGTAAAGAGATTCCATCTAAGAGATGAAATTGTATGTTTAGAAGATATTATAATTATTTTTTTATCTTCTTCACTCAGAGGTCTATTATTAATTTGGGTAAAATAATTCCAATAATTGGCATCGTAACTTTTTTGTTTCTCTCCTCACAAGTCTGTATAATTTAGAACAGAAACCCTGTCCTTGTGTGTTTTGTTGCATTAAGAATATTAGACATTCAATTAATTTTAAGATGTGATCTCTTATCCTTGGTTGCATTAACTAAATTTCCCCCTCTGGATGTTGTCTGCAGGACTGCAATCACCAGATTAGCAGATTTTTCTCTTTAAATGTGATCATTGTTTCTAACTTTGAGGTGGAAATGTTATTTTGGGTATATGCCATAAGAAATATGAGTAAGATCCATGCTTTATATGTCAGGTTTCTATATATATATTTTTAAAAAGTGTTTAATATAGTAGAAATGAAATAGGAGTCACTTGTTTGGTGAATTTTTCCTATAAGGTAATCTTTTTGGTGACTGTTTCCTATAAGGTAATCCTTTAATAACAAATGTAGACTGTTATTTAGTATGAAACAATTATTAGAATATTAAGTTTAAAGTTTATAAAAAGATTTCCTAATAACTCTGTCCACCTATCTGTATCAGTGCTATTAATCCAAAGTTATAGTGTTTTGTAATTGATGATAATGAATATGATTCTAGATCCGGTAGCCCTATCCCTCCTGCTGGCCAGTTTCTCATATGATGGCTTAAAGCAATTCTTGGTTTATTGGGATACAAGGAAGTCTCAAAATTAAAGTGTTAAATTCTTTAATACAACTTTGTTTTGGGGGGGGGTGATAGTGATTGTATAATATATAAGATTTTTGGTAAGATAATCAATGTGATTATAGATAACCCCACTTCCATCATGAAGAATTTTTTATTCCATTTGTCTGTTAGATTCTTTATATTGTTTATACTGTTTGTATAATTATGATTTATCATATCTTTAATGTTGTCTGTTACAATTATTCCTAAATAATTCATTTTCTTCTCTTTGACAATGTATTTAATGAATTTATTTTTGATTCTATTCATATTTGTATTTACAGGTAGGATTTTTTTGTTTTGTCATTGTTAAACGTTAAACCAGATTTTCTTTGAAATGTATCCAATGCTAATGAAAACTGTAGAAAGGGAATTATCATTGTCATTTAATATCAGTAGAATGTCATCAGCAAACCACTGAATTTTAGAATTTAAATTCTCATTTATGTTAATACCTTTTATATCTATATTTGATCTGAAAAAAATAGCAAATGTTTCCATAGTTAGGGTAAAAAGTACAGGTGAAAGAGGACATTTTTTTCTGGTTCCTTTGAAAATCTGCATAGTATTAAAAGTAAAAGTTCCTGTTTTAATATATGCAAAACAAATATTATAAACAAGATTAATAAGATGTGTGAAGTTACTTGAGAAATTATATTCTTCTAAAACCAGCAAGAGATATTTCCAGTTTACCGAGTCAAAAGCACTATTAATATCAAGACTCATTAATTTTAAGTACTCTTTTATTTTATTTGCATAGTCAATTATTGTGAATATTCTTTTAATATTTATGTTTAAGATAAAGCCATTTTGATCTTCATCAGTCATGGAAGGTAGAATATGTTTAACCTATTAGCATTAATTGCCATGGACAATTTATAATCTACAGTTAAAATGAAATTGGCCTATATGAAGAACATTCAGTAGGATCTTTGTCAGTTTTTTAAATTGGAGCGATAAGGGTATATTTGCAGGAAGGATGACTTTAGCTAGGTCCTTGACTACAGAAAAAACCTTATGTAGTATATCTAGGGCTTCTTTGGGCAACAGCTTATAAGGTTCAGATACAATCCCATAATTACCTGGTGCATTATTAAGTTTCAGTTTAGAAATTTAAGTTTGAAGTTTAGACATAGATCTCTGTTTTTCAACTAATTTCATTTAGTCATCAGATAGTTTAGTTTTTACACTTTTGGATAAATAGTTTAATTATTTATTCTGGATCTATTAGTATATTATTTTGACTGATTTTATTATAATAATCTCTCAATTCATTTAGAATATCTTCTATGTCTGCTACTTGTCTTTTCTTCCCATATGAGTAGACTTCTTTTAGGTGATTGGACTTACTGAGTAATTTTGTTTTTTGAGTTTATGATTGAGTTAATATGAAAGTCAAATTTAAGTAGGTTGTCAATAGTTATGTCTAAAAGTTTGGTTGTTTGATCAGGAGAGATAAGGGTGCCATTGTTAGAAGTAAGAGAGAAGTTAATAGAGGGGGATTGGTGTGTAGGTAAGAAGAGGAGAAGTTTAGTTTTCTTAGAGTTTAGGAGGAGACAGTGATTAGAGAACCATTGCTCTATGGTGGTGAAAGTTTTTTGGGTAAGGGAGTGTTGGTCAGTTTGGTTGGTGGCAGAGCAAATGATGGTGGTGTCATCAGCGTATTGAATACAAGTAGTTAGAGGGGCGACAAGATGTAGGTCGTTAATAAAGATGGAAAATAAAAGAGGACCTAAGATGGAGCCCTGAGGGACTCCTAAAGTGGTGGGCAGAAGTTCGGAAAGATTGTTGTTCCATAACACTGCTTGTTTCAGATTTTGAAGGTAGGAAGTAAACCAGTTTAAGGCAATGCTATCAAGAGAAAGAGATTTTAAGCGATGTAAGAGTAGTTGGTGATTTACCATGTCAAAGGCTTTTGACAGGTCTACAAAGAATGCTGATGAAAGTAGGTTATTATTTCGGTTTTTATTAATGGAGTCAATAAAGGATAATAAGGCTGTGGTGGTGCTATGGTAGGGATGAAATCCATGTTGGCAGTTTGCGAAGAGATTATTGTATAGGAGGTGATTAAGTAACTGTTTGTGGATGCATTTCTCCATTATTTTTGCAATAGGAGATAGCAGCGCTATGGGGCGGTAGTTAGAATACTCAAATGAATCACCCCCTTTGAAGAGAGGGATGATGTGGGAGATTTTCCAGAGTGAAGGTATAGTACTTTCTTTTATGGTTCCGTTAATTAGTATAGAGATCGGGTAGGCAATAGCTTTAGCTCCTAGCTGGAGATATTCAGCTGGTATTTTGTCGGCTGAGGGGGTTGAAGGTTTAAGTTTTTGAAGTAGGTATAGAATATAGGAGGTGGGTATGGGTTTAAGTTGAAATGGTGGTGGGGTACAGTTTGGGTTACCTAGTAGAGTGGGGTCAGGGCTTTGTTGGTTGGCTAGTTTAAGTATTGTAGAAGTAAAGAAGTTATCGAATGCATTTGCTATTTGTAAGGGAGAGTCAGGGCAAGAGCCTAGTGGATTGGGAGTTTCAACTTTGCCGGGGGATAGTAGTGTGTTAATAGATTTCCAGAATTTTTGTGGTTGGTGTTGGGAGGATCGCTGTAACTGGGTGTAAAAGTTCTTTTTATCTTGTATGATAGCTAGTTTAGTCATGTTTCTTATTTGTTTAAAGTTAAGGTGATCAAAAGAGTCTTTAGTGGTTCGCCATTTAGTCCAGGCTTTGTTCCTACTAAGGATAAGTTGTTTAGTGTTACTTGTAAGCCATTGCACTGTCTTAGATTTTATGCGTATAGAACGCATGGGGGCATGATGATCAAGAATAGTGAGAAAGGTATAATTAAAGTGGTTAACAGCGTCATCTATTGGGAGGGTTTGTAGAGGTGACCAGTTAACTAGGCTAAGTTCATATTGAAACTGATGGGGGTCAAAATGTTTTTTGCTGCGAGATAAGCGGATAAGGGGAGGTGTTGCTAGATGTGTTTTGTGCCTAATAATGTATGTTAGTGAGTGGTCACTAAGGTCATCTGGGAGGGTTCCTGTTGAATACTTTTGTTGGGGGCTATTTGTCAAGATCCAGTCTAGTATGGTTTCTTTATTATTGCTTTTATTTGTTCTAGTTGTTGAATTAATGGTTTGATGGACTCCATGGAGGTTAATATGGGTAGATGGATTCATTTGTTTGCATACGTTCCAATCAATATTAAAGTCGCCTAATAATATAGTTTCTTGAGGGAGATTGATTGAGAACCAGTTTAGTAGGTCTTCTAATATTGGGGGATTGTTGCCTGGGGGAAGATAAGCACAGATAATATTTATAGTTTTGTGTGGATTGAGGGAGAGTTTGGAGACAATAATTTCACTATTAGTGTCATTTGGAGGGGTATGAATTGCTTTACATACTTCTAGTCCAGTTTTGTAGAGTATAACTACTCCGCCCCCTTTTTTATTAGGACAGTCTTGTCTTAGGATGTTATAGCCAGGGGGGATAATTTCATTGTCTTTTATAGTGGGTTTGAGCCAGGTTTTGGTAAGGCAGAGAATGTCAAATTGTTGAACTTCTAGTAGGGCATGAAGAGCAGGAACTTTATTGCAAATGCTACGGATATTAAGATGAGCTTTAGAGAGAGATTTGGGAGGTTTAGTATGTGGTGTAGACATATTTTTCATTTGTTGGGAATTAGGGGAAAGTACAAAGGTGTCTGGGCCTGGGTTAGGGTGTATGTCCCCGTCTATTAATGACAAACCTTGTATAAGGTGAGTTGATTGTGAGGGCTTAAAGCAGTGGATGTGTTTTGTGAGTGTATGAATAAGGTATTTGATATCTGAGAGACGATGGTATTTGGGTTCAAGATATGAGTTGTTGTATATGGGACTGAGATAGGTAGTAAGTATAGTTGGGGGGTAGCTAGGGTGTGTTTGTGTGGGATGCTAACAGTAGGACTAAGAGGTTGCTCATAGTAGGTTATGAAGTAGGTAGAGGAAAGAGAAGTTAACAGAGTTAGTAGTAGGAGAGGGAGGTGTGTGTGGGACATGTTGAGTTGAGTAAGAGACTGTATATAATAGGTATATGGTCAGAGAGGTAGTGGGTGGGTGTGGGAGGAGATTGTTGTGGAGTGGGTGGAGAGAGGAACAAGTTCTGATTGGTGAAGGTTATGGAGGGTGTGGCTATGTGGGAATAAATGTAGAGGTTCCAGGGGCGGGTGAGATTTGGGGGCAGGGAGGGGAGCGGAGTGAGCCCGCAGGGCAAATGGAGCGGGATGAGCCAAAGGAGTAGAAAAGTGCTGAGAGGAAACAATCAGCCAGGTAGAAAAACAGCAGGTAAGTGAAAACTGATAGTATGACTAGTAAGATGTAATTGAGTATATTATAAGCAGATGTGCAGTAGACAGATCCCAATGGGAGGTAGTTAGGCCAGGGGAAGGAAAATGTTTATAATAGAGTAAAGATCCAGGTAGTAGGCAGTAAAACCAGTAAGCTTCTCAAAGATCCAGAGAGGAAGGAACTATAAGTAGAAGGGAGCCGTGTAGTAGGCAAAAGTTCAGAAGCAGGTATATGGAGGGAAGTAATGGGAATAGAGAAGGAATCGAAGTAAGAAAAGCAAAAGCAGTATTAAGGGAGAAGAGATAGGGAAAAAACAAGGGTAGAAATGGCAGTGTAGGAATGAGGGTCTGGTTAGAAAGATATAGGGGACTGGTGCTGGCTGCTGTTAGTCCAGGGCAGGTTGGTAGGCTAGGCACGCAGTTACAGTGTTTAGGGTCTAATATTTAGGTTCAACATACTTAGGCAGTCTTTCCTTTAGATATAGGATGATATCCCCGACTAATGTCTTGGATGGGGGTACTGGACACAGTTCAGGTCCTCCAGTAGGGCCAGGATTCTTAGATAAGGTATGGCTGGGTCCCGATAAAAGGGTGAAGAATATCTGGGAGAGAGAGAGAGATATAGAAGGGAGAACAAGAAAGTATTTGTAAACGTCAACAAAATACGAATTAAAATAGTTAACTAATCACTTTTAAAATAAACATGCCCTTCAGTAGTGAAAAAACAAAATACGAATTAAAATAGTTAACTAATCACTTTTAAAATCAACATGCCCTTCAGTAGTGAAAAAAACACAGTTTGTGTGTTTAAAACATTTTGTGTTTAATACATTTGTTTAAATGTATTAGTGAAATACATTTATATAAAATATAATAATATAAACATAAATATAATTCTTTAAACTTTAAATAGCATTAATAAAAACTAAATAAATATATACTTAATGTATAAATATTAATTAATGAACATATACCAAATTTAAAAATATATATGTATAAAAACAAAATTAATTCAAGCAGAAACTATAGCCCTTCTTTTCTGTAGTAACGGTTTAAGAGAAGCTTTATCATTTAACCCAGGCTCCTTATCTGCTTGACATCTGATAATCCATCTTAATTCATTCTCTTCAGTTAATGTTTCTATATCCCCACCCCTTATATTTGGTTTAAATGATTGCATCACAAGAAAAACAAATGTGTGGTTGGGACCGCTCTCTTTATGATGTTTTGCAAGGGCATAGGTTTGAGTACCAATGCGCATATGATATAAATGTTCCCTGACACGTTCCCGGAGTCTTCTATTGGTCTTGCCTATATAGAAAGACTCACAGGAAATACACCTAGCCAAGTATACTAAATGTTCACTTTGACAATTTGTTTTAGTATGAAAGGTGTACTCATGATTGGTAACAGGATGTATAAAGGAGACTCTCTCATCTATGTAGGAACATTGTTTACACTTCCTACATGGTATGGTATTAACTAAACCAGAGGGAGTGTGATTATGTAACCTATCTAAGGGTCGTTGGCAAAGAATACGTTTCAAGTTCATCCTATTCTTATAAACATACCCTGGTCTTGGTCCTACAACTTTCTTAATATTGTCATCCAATAAAAGTATATCCCAGTGCTTCCCAAATACATTTTGAATCTTTACTATATCAGTAGTGTAAAACAATGGAACTTTCAATGGTCCTAAACCCCAAGAACCTTGTAACTGTTCCTCATTTATTTCACCATCAGAAAAATATGGTTTTGCCCTAGTTAGTCTAAGAGAATTTACATACTCAATAGCTGCATCCACTTCATGTTGTTTATAACATCTGTCAAGTAGTCTTTCTTTAAGATTTGAGACTTCCATTGTATATCCATTCTGAGGGGGATTAAGCCTCGAGGCTCTCATTGCTTGTCCCTTTACCACATTTCCAAAGACATAGGAAGGGTGCATACTTTCCCTGTGAAGTAAAGTATTCCTGTGACATAACTTGCGGTGTACAGATGTATTTAGTAAACCATTATCCAGCCTTGTTATATCTACATCTAAAAAAGAAATCCTGCTTCTAGAATAATTTACAGTAAAACTAAGGAAAATGGTCAAATCATTAATAATTGAAACAAAATCAAGAAGTTCTTCTTCCAACCCAAATCAAATGAAAAAAAGATCATCTACAAAACGTCTGTAAAATGGAACATTGTTTTGAAACTCTGATAAAGGGAATAATTCAGACTGCTCCCATCTAGCCATCACTATGTTGGCGTAGCTATTGGCACACGAAGTGCCCATAGCTATGCCTTCATCTTGCAAAAATATCTCTTGATTAAAAATGAAAACGTTTTGTAAAACTGTCTCTAAAAGCAGAGTTAATAGATCTATAATCTTTGGGGTCAGGTCAGAATGTTCAGTTAAGTACTGATGTATTAATGATTTGACCATTTTCCTTAGTTTTACTGTAAATTATTCTAGAAGCAGGATTTCTTTTTTAGATGTAGATATAACAAGGCTGGATAATGGTTTACTAAATACATCTGTACACCGCAAGTTATGTCACAGGAATACTTTATTTCACAGGGAAAGCATGCACCCTTCCTATGTCTTTGGAAATGTGGTAAAGGGACAAGCAATGAGAGCCTCGAGGCTTAATCCCACTCAGAATGGATATACAAAGGAAGTCTCAAAACTTAAAGAAAGACTGCTTGACAGATGTTATAAACAACATGAAGTGGATGCAGCTATTGATTATGTAAATTCTCTTAGACTAACTAGGGCAAAACCATATTTTTCTGATGGTGAAATAAATGAGGAAAGTTACAAGGTTCTTGGGGTTTAGGACCATTGAAAGGTCCATTGTTTTACACTACTGATATAGTAAAGATTCAAAATGTATTTGAGAAGCACTGGGATATACTTTTATTGGATGACAATATTAAGAAAGTTGTAGGACCAAGACCAGGGTATGTTTATAGGAATAGGAAGAACTTGAAATGTATTCTTTGCCAACGACCCTTAGATAGGTTACATAATCACACTCCCTCTGGTTTAGTTAATACCATACCATGTAGGAAGTGTAAACAATGTTCCTACATAGATGAGAGAGTCTCCTTTATACATCCTGTTACCAATCATGAGTACACCTTTCATACTAAAACAAATTGTCAAAGTGAACATTTAGTATACTTGGCTAGGTGTATTTCCTGTGAGTCTTTCTATATAGGCAAGACCAATAGAAGACTCCGGGAATGTGTCAGGGAACATTTATATCATATGCGCATTGGTACTCAAACCTATGCCCTTGCAAAACATCATAAAGAGAGAGGTCCCAACCACACATTTGTTTTTCTTGTGATGCAATCATTTAAACCAAATATAAGGGGTGGGGATATAGAAACATTAACTGAAGAGAATGAATTAAGATGGATTATCCAATGTCAAGCAGATAAGGAGCCTGGGTTAAATGATAAAGCTTCTCTTAAACCGTTACTACAGAAAAGAACGGCTATAGTTTCTGCTTGAATGAATTTTGTTTTTACACATATATATTTTTAAATTTGGTATATATTCTTTAATTAATATTTATACATTAAGTATATATTTATTTAGTTTTTATTAATGCTATTTAAAGTTTAAAGAATTCTATTTATGTTTATATTATTATATTTTATATAAATGTATTTCACTAATATTTTACATCAGATTTTTATAACACATTCAAATTAGAATGATGTCATTATTGTAGAGACCAATGAAGTGTAAGTGTTAGTTATTTAAATGCTTAAGGAACTCTGTTTAATTTATGTCTGATGAAGCCGAAAGGTGAAAGCGCTTACTACTGTTAATAAAATTGGACTGTTTGAATAGTCCGCGTTCTTATTATTTTTCCATTTAATTCAATTTTGGATTGCTCTGCTTGATTCCTGTGGATGAATTTGTTATTATTTGCTTTGCGATTTTCTGTGACGAGATTTTTGGACTTTTCCACAGGATTCTTTACCCTTTGGTGTTGTGCTTGCTTACTTCTAAAAATTATAATGAATTCAGTTTTGAACATTCATTTATGTCTCTAATATGAAAGAATTTAGTAAATGTAAACAATGCCTTTGCAGATGCCTGTATTCTCCTTTTACCTATTGTGTTAGTTTCAGTTGGTGACAATATACAATTAAAGTCTCCTGCTAGAATGATATTGCCTTTTGAGTTTTGAATTACTTGTTCTAGATGGTCAACTGTTTTAATTCTTATTTCAGGAATCCAATACAAGTTAATAAGAGTTAATATCCACTTATTACACTTTATAGTTAAAGTACAAAGCATACCTTTATCATCTTGATAGGTTTCTATAACCTTAGGCATAGGCAGTGAATTTCTTCATAATATATCAACCCACCTTTTTTGATTATATTGTGAATGGGATAATATAATGTAGTTTTTTTAGTATTTAGCCTGTTTATGTCTTCTGTTAATATGTTTCTTTGTCCCAGTCCCCTTCAATAAATACAAAACATACCGAATGACATTTGATGACCTTCATTAAACTTCCATAAACATGACTGTTAACCAATATTTATTAACTTCTACCAAAACATGATATAGGTGAAAAATTCCATGTAACATTAAAATAGGACAGCATGACCTTGCTCATCCTGATCAGTAAGCAGCATCCATACCTCCATTCGCTTACTTATGAAGCAGCGTACCACCACTCACTTCAGTTACCAAGTATTGAATTATACCTCCATCCAAATAAGCAGCTTACCTCCACTTGCTTATTTACTTATCAAGCAGCGCAACTGCTCACTTTCCTTCCCAACTTATTGAATTGAAGATCAACACCAGAAAGGGAACAGAAGAGGGCAAATCTGACCCTCTTCTCCACCCACCAGCCTGAACAGGCTGTTCCCCCTCTCACTGACCAAACTTCCCACAACCTAAACACCATTAAAGGCATAAAGCCAAGAATCATTCAGAGTACCCAATCTTACCTAACCAAACTGTATCAATGCCGTTACTTCTTAAATCCCCATTACATTAACAAAATTATTCAGTTACCTAAACTGCTAAAAACAAACCACTGATCCCTCTCCAATGTTAAAGTAACAACCATAAACTCAAAACCTAGCATACCCATACTCAGTTACCCAACTACCATACCAGTAGAATTTTGTAATGACTCTCGGGTCAATACCATCCTACTAGACAAGGAAACACTGAGTAATTTGCCACTTGCAACCATGCAGAGTCAACTGCATACCCTCACAACATATTGCAGCCCTATCTATTGCCCAATTAAGTAATAACCACATGAAATCTCTTTCAAACTCCATTTAATAGCAATCTTGCTTTCACATCAACTACTCATTATAAACAATAACCTGCTTAAACCACCATCATGACCCTTAGCAGTACGACCCCAAATGCATCACAAACCGCAAAAACAAGCCAGGCAAAACTAACCAAACACCTTGTACACCAAAACATGAAAATGCTCAATGCCACCAGTCCAAACAAGGTCAGTAGCTAGCATCACTATCCAGAATGTGGTAAATTAACCCCATCCTACTTCCCATAAAATTGCAATAACTCAAAGCTAAATCCTCCTACACAAAATGCACCACCTAGCTCACAAGCCTGAGCCAACTTACTCAATGCAACCCACTAATCCTGACCAAGATAACACCCCCCTTTCCATAAACTTTTCTTATAAACCAGCCTCCATGATCCTACCGCAATCATGTAATCCTTCTGTTATCTGACATGCCTTGGCTCATCTAATATCTCCTTCAGCAGTAAACCATTGTTTGGTATGCTCCCAAGGTAATCCTCCTACCTGACCCATTCCAAGGGAAACCCCAGCTACCAATAAGAAAGTGTGAAATTCAATCCTGATGCTCCCCACACAAGATCATTCCAAAAACAAGACATTACCTTGAGACTGCAGGGAAGGAAAACACAACAAATGAACAAACAACTCCATATTCAGCTGCACTGCTGGAAAACAGTGATCCTCTTTTTATACTATTCCATCAGCCGATGCATTCCTCAGCATCCTCTCTCACCTGTTGAGTCCACATTCCTTCAGCCCACCAAGTAATGCCCACTCAGCACGTCCCCATCTGTGACCTCAGTGTGATCTGTAAAAGTAAAAACTATAAATACCCCACAGATGCAAAAATCACCTTCTTAATGACATTATGCACCACAAAGGGCATAGCTCTTTCATCAACTGCATGAAATGCACCCATTACTGAATGCAAAACCCCCAAGAAACTTAAGATGTCTTAACAAAGTTCCCCAAAAAGTGTCTTCCTACCTCCCATATTCAAGATACAACTGATACCCTTGCGAACTAAAACACATTAATTGGATCAAAAGGCCTATTCGATAAATACAATTATTACTCTTTAACCATCCCATGAGGTTTTTCAACAAACTTCTTAACCAATAATTAGAGCAAGGAAAGTTAAAACTGGCTATAGCCATGCTAATGCAGTCAATTAGCAAACCCAAGGTGCAAATTCCCCCAATGGCTCCACCTATGTCCCTTTTGGACAAGGAGCAACATCCACCCTTGTCCCTCTTAGATAAGGCAACATGTGCTGTCCTCTGAATTGAGGAATCTTATCTACTGGAACCTGGCTAGTTTATTAAAACCTTAGAGCCATTAGCCTATTACCCACCCCTGATCCTGAAATTGGTGCCACTCATTCCCACCAGTAAGAACCCCCAAACTCCCCTTAAACAATATCATACCCTGTTACAACTTTCCCCCAACATACCTTATCCCCCCTTGGCCCTAACCTACCCAACTGTACAAACCTTGAAATGCCTTAATGAGTACAAAATAAAATAAAACTTGTCACCCTACTGTTTACCACACATCAACCCTGCTACCCCAGCAGAATACCTTACCTTCCCAAAAAAAAAAAAAAGTGCACAATAACAATAGCTAAAATGCTGATAGATAACCAATGTTGCATTGAAATTTCAGAAGAGTTATGCCCATACCCCACAACCTATAAATCAACTATGTCACCAATGGCAGACCTTGAAAGATGACGTAGCTGGTGACTGCCCCTTTCCCCTAACCCACTCATCCAAACCACCCACCTGCAGTATAACACTCCTCCCGTGCATAGAAGCAACTGTTCCATTTAACAGATTACAACCTGCTACTTTCTAGCAAGTATTCCCTTGTCTCCCACTTTCCCCACAAGTGTCAGTGTTCCTCCTGTCCCTGAAAGGCAAACAGTAAAGGTAAAGGAAAATAACTCTCCCCTATTACCACCCATAAAGCAGTTTACAAGGCCTGCAGAAACAAATATCCAAACAAAGGTGACCATCTCCTCATTCAAAGGCCAGGGATGTCTTTATATATATATATATATATATATATATATATATATATATATATATATATATATATATATATCTGTTGAACATCTGCCAGCACCCCCAAATCTCAAGCCTATTCAGATGCCAATAATTTGCCCGACAGCCACAATGTCATGAAAATGCACCCACACAAGACAAACACTGGCAGCCTGCACATGCCTCTCAATCTGTTCTACTTCAGCATGATTTTTATTCATTTATTTTATACATTTATTTTTTTTAACTGGTTTGAAATCTGTAGTTTATGTGTGCCTTGTGTCCTAACTTCAATGGTAGATGCTTCAACACCTTTTGAATTCTGGACAAAACCTAAAATAATGCTGAGATAAAGGGCCAAAATAGGGACAGGTTTTACATGTTGCTGTTATAAACTTAAAAAAGGCTACCAGAATAATAGGACTTGTGTCAACATTCTCCCTATGGAGGACCTAAACTCTGACAGTCAAATATATGTCATCACTTAATGCCTTCAGTTCTTCATGGCTGCCAAAAAACATAGATTTTATGAGGAATAGACGAACCATCTGAAGCAATCTGTTCATTCTGCGAAAATCTGTACAGTTGATTGGTATGTAATGTATTCCCCACCCCCTTCCCTTGACAGGTAGTCACACTTGTGTTTAGCAACAGAAATAGTCAACAACAAAAGCAAATAAGGACAACAACAAATAGTTAAACTGAATAAAATACTCAGTACTGGGCCTTTATCATTAATCTGATAAATAAATAATTAGTGTGGCATTCTACTAAACCTAGCTCAAACCCACCTTAGCAGGATAACAGCTATGCAGTGATGACAAGAAGTGCACCCACACCAAATCACACATGGCTGTTTGAGGAGAGGTACAGTAAAATCCCTGTGGTAGCATTACATACTACCAAACCCTGTAGCCACTTAGCAAACGTATACCAGACTACGTTCAGATAACCTGAAATTAGGTAAAGTGATTACATGTGTTTTAGATAAGGCATGTCTGCAAAATAAATAAATAAATAACTTTGACTAAATTGACCATTTGGGCACATGAGAATAATATGCTGATAAATACATGAAAAGCAAATCATATGAAATTTCGGAGACATAAACTGAATGGTTAATATTTAATACAGCACATAGTGATTGAAACTGTAGACCCGTTTAACAACCTGGGTATATGGGATAGCTGTAAACCATCCAAGATTGCATACCAAAACATAGAAAAACAGCTAGAAGTACAGGATTTATGTTAAAGGGCATTTCCTGAAGAGTATGACAATTGAAACACAACTGTAAGAAAATTGTCTAGCCACCTCTGTTATTTGCAGATCAGCTAAAATGCGAAGTAGGAGAAACCCATCCCTCAGGCCACCTCACATGGGCCCCAGAATCAATCCCCCTCAATGCAACCTAGATGACAAATGAATCACAGATCATACAGTAGCTTGTATTTCCTGAAGGTTATTAAGCCAGACAATCAAGTGTCTGTTATCCTCTTCACTTTCAGGGCACAATGCAATGTCAGAATTTGCCAGAAAAAACACGATTTAAGAGAACTTACCAAACTGCACAGCAACATCTGGTCATTCTGTGACATATGAACCAGAAGTGCGCTGTAACCTCATGTTTGCTATAGGTACCGTGAATGGTCCCAGCACCATCCCCCTCAACCTGTTACAGTGAGAAATCTGAACATCATTCACCTGGATCTCCTCATCGATAGTGAAACAAGTACATGCAGCTTGACCTCACTAGCTGAAAAATAGCAGGGCACTCATCACAATGCCATCCATAAAGTAGAATAAATGGCCCAAAACAGGAGCAACTAAATGATATGGTTCCTACAAGCCTAAAAAGATTATAGAATGGATTGTTTTGTATTAGCATGAGTTTTCTGATGGGTATTAAGTCCAAAAGCAAATATCTCTCACTATTTTCTAACTACATTTCTAATGATTTTGCCACTAATGTGTTCAAAAATATATTTTATGAAAGCATACCAAATGTGAGGCAATAATTTTGGAAAAGAGTGCCGTTAAGAGATGTGGCCAGCAATTAACTCTTAAATGACAACCCCACTCATTGAACTGCTCCAACTGCACATGAGCAGCAATACCCACTTCTCATGCTGCTACTCAGCCTGTGAAAGGGTGGTCTACCAACCACACCAAAACATACTGAAAGAAAATTATCCCCAATAAGGGGAAAAGTGAATAAATCACTGGACGGAGACCGGACTGCTCACTGCAAATAGCAGCCCATGATACTTGTGCTTAAGAACAGGTGTGAAAATGAACAGCTCTGCCTGATCATTTTCTTTCATAAGCACTGGGACCACATTATTCTAATCACCTTGTGGCTCTCAAGCCTGCACGCTTTGCCCCTACATGCAAATCTTGAACCTTGAAGACCCCAAATCAGCAAACACCCACAACAGCCACACGTGGATCTCCCAGAGCCATCGTCAAACTGTGAAGTAGGACAAGAAACAAACATAAAAAAAATAAATAAATAAACCCACTGAGTACTGCAGCCGAGTTCCACCATACCCCCCAGTATTACCCAAGGCCTACCTGTAAACTGAAGTGCCTACAGGTCGTCAGAGATGTAATAATTGCTGTAGCAAGTTCACACCAAAAATGTGACTTCCACCCCAGTTACTCTTGCCTAAAACCCTTTAAGCCCTTCCCTACCCTTACCTCATTTCCCCCTATCATCCCTCATTCACATTTAACTCTATCCTCCCCCTATCCTCTTAGTTCCTGTTACTCTATTTATCTAGCCACATTTGAAGATGTCCCAGGACAAATCGATCTGTTCCAAACCTCATTTCCTGTAAAAACAATAATAAATTAGGAATTAAACAACTTCAAATATTTGTTTAAGCTACCCCTCTTGTAAATGTTATTTAATCCATTAACATATATGGAAATACAGTTAATAAATGTCATTTGTCTTACTGGTCACAAGTATACATGTACTTCTCATAGATAATTACATTCTGCTAGTAAAGAACTGCTAAGTAATCATCATGTAAACATTAATATTTGAAGGTTTGATTAGATATAAAATAGTTACTTTTGTGGACGTTAGAAAAAAACTAAAATATATAATTATCATTAAACATTTGCTTTTAAAATCCCTCTTATCTCCCATTGAGTCTAACCCTCCTTGCTTGAATAGTCTAACCACCCAAGCAAACACATCCATCCAATACTCTACCAAAAAAAAGAAAGTCTTCTCTACTACAATCTAATATGATGTAATTAACAATAAAATAAAGATGAACTTGTATCATTTAAAGCATTGTTAATATATAATAGTAGAATAATTATTTCACATCTTGACTTGTTTAACATATACATTTTCCAGTTGTATGTGTTTAGTAAGGCATTAAAGCAAGATATGCTTACATCTCTTATTATTGTTCCTTATCTATGTATAGTTTTGAACTTCATCCACTAATAGTACAACATATGAAAGACTGCTGCACAACAATTTAAAATGTTTCGTGGTGTGTCCCATCATAAGATCAATGTACTTTCAGACCCTTCTATTCCCTCTTTGTAATATTATATTAAAGTAAATGAATAGTTGTTCTACAATGTTTTAAACAATATTTCATTATTTATTTATATTTAGGGGTTCATTACTGTAAATTAAAGCCTCCTATGTTATTTCTGTCAAGTATACAGTTTATTGCTTCTTTTGCTTTATGCATAAGACTTTTGAGTGTATGAGAGTATTGACAACATATTCATATCATGTATGTCAAACCTCTAATGATGAAGCTGTAAACATTATCCCCGGGATTCATGGAGCTCAGCACAAGGCCGGCATTAGGCTTGCTTCAAACGTGCGGCGTGCAGATGGCGCAGTAGCGCCATATGCATATTAATGAAGGCGCGCTGCCGCCACATTCACGTGCATAGGAAACAAGCGCGAGTGCATGGGGAGTGTCGAAGCGCCGCACGAAGGTGTGGAAATGTCGGCTGTCGACGTGCAACCTAAAAGGCTGAATATTACAGTCTGCCTGCAATAGTAATCACAGCTGTCAGTGTCCTTAGATACTGAAATGTATGCAAAGCATGCAAGACAGTTCTTGCGAACACAAAATTAAGAAGCAACCACAAATGCACGTTAGCGAATATCGAGTCTCCATCCCTCGAACAAATGACATTTAAAACCGTGTGCCCGTATTCTAATGCAGTGTTGATAGTTATACCAAGTGGAAGTGAAATGCATCGTGTTAGCGTGCCGCCAATAGCTAAGTCTAGCCCAATGGTTAGGGTTACCACCTGTCCCACATTGTGAGGGACAGTACACATCTGGGCAGTGGTGTCCATACCAAAACCATTATAAATGTTAAATATCCTGCGACCGTATGACATAATTATGTCCCACATCGCATGTAATAGTCACATACAATAGTAATTTCCGTATGTAACATACCACATGTTACAAGAAATAGAATAAGCAAGTAAATGAAACAAAAGGAACATATAAACTGCTACAACAATAAGCTAACATGTAGGCATAAAACAAAAGTACTATCCATTGTACTGACCATGGGTATGTGTTGTTCTGTAGAATCTGATTTGTGTCCAGAATATATTCCATCCTGGCCATATGAAAAGGTGACAACCCTACCAATGGTCAGAGCATTCGGCCAAAATCTGCCCATTTGCGGTCCAAGCCATTCTTGTCAGGATGTGTCAAAGATGAACGGGTATCAAGTGGATGTACCTATCATGTCATGAAAGATAAGTATTTGCGTATACCTATGTGTGTGATGTACAGCATGTGGAAGGTAAAAAAGCTAGGGTAGTCCTCATAACCATACAGGTACTAGAGATATGTAGTGTATGCAATGCGTTCCCTTGACCGTGCCATGGGCCATCAACCAAAGAAGGGATGGATGGAGTGTGTGGAATATGGGTGTGGGGGGGATGGGTAATGTAATAATCCGCAAAGGCGAAACTGTGTTGGATGCACAATAGGTGAACTGGAGGTGTATGAAGGAGCAGTGGGTGAATCAGAAAGAAACACAAAGAACAAACATATACATCCGCAATACAACCTGACAGGCCATACTGTAGAACACAATCACACAAGCATATGAATATTAAAATGTGCAATACACATGTACAGAAATGTCACCGGCACATACCCACATAATGGTCTGGATGGAACTGAGCCATCCAACTGCAACACACCTGGATGCATAATTAAATACCCATCATCTCCTCTACAGCACACAACCCGCCCTCATTCCTGAACGTCCACCAAATCCAGCCATACTCGGGCTACTAGTTTGGCGCAGCCATATCTGCACATAGTGACCACTACTCATATCTAGTAGGCAGTGTCACCCTAGGCAGTGTCAGGATTGCAAACTATGTATCCCTTGCATGTTAAACCCTATCACATTTTCGTAAGTCCAAAAAAATTGAAGGTCGTTTGCTTGTTCAATTTTTGGATATCCCTCATGGGATAATTATCCTGTGTAAACATCAGACTTGGTATCACGACATGATGTCCAGTCCTGTAGGCATCTGGACACAAGTTGTATGTGCAGTAGTGGTTCACGAGACTGCTCAGCCTCCTGCCAGTCATGCAGAACCTACTACCCGGGATCAAACACCTGCCCCTGATGCATGTCTCCCCACATGAATTATCGAGAAAATATACTGTACACATTCGCATAGTGGCACTCGGCTATAAGGTGATTAAGGCCCTGACGTAAGCTGAGTACCTCCTGTTCCACTTTGTGAGGGACAGTCCCTGTTTGGGTAGATGTGTCCTGACCAAGAATGATACAATGGCAAATGTCCTGTGATCGTAGGAAATAACTATGTACCATATTTCATGTAACAGTTGCCTAAAACAGCTATTTCTGGATGTAAAATACGTAAATTGTACAAGAAGCAGAATAAGCAAATGAAGTGCTACAGGAATAAGCTCTCATCTAGGAAAATAATTAATGTTCTAAACCCTGTACTGACTGTGGGTATGTGTTGGCCTAAATAATCTGGTGTGTCCAGAATATATCCCATCCTGGACATATGAAAATGTGGCAACCCTACCAATGGTCAGAGCATTTGCACAATAACTGGCCAGCCTCTTAATCACTCATAAAACCAGTGACCTTTTGAGGAAAGGTGTTGAACGACACTTGAATGAATAATGATAATAATTAAGAGTAATAGACGCTTTTAACTTCAGAAAATAAGTATGAATACATATGCTCTGAATCTGTCAACATGTTTCAAGTTAATAGTACTAATATTGTAGAAGCATCTGTGATTGTCCCTGATTTGTCCTTGCCTTGTCCCTGTCACTGTTGAAATTAGTCCCTGAGTGTTTGAGAGGTCTGTACACATATGTACACCAACCAACTGTCACATTTGTTGACAGTACTATTGAATACCTGTAGTGAAGTCATAAGTGATGGCCAGAATAATATCTTTCGGATATAGGGAGGTAAAGGCAGGGGGGTGTGCGGTGTACATTCAACTGTATGGGAAATGTAAATAGGTATGTAGGTGTATGTACAGACATATATATATATATATATATATATATATATATATATATATATATATATATATATATATATATATAAATGAATGAATGAATGAACATGGTCACAATAAAGCATTCGCAAAGAATGTGAAGGGAAAAACAAGTGGAACCACTCCTCACCCTGTATTACGTAGTGGAACCACCCCCACCCTATATTATGTAGTGCCAACATAATAATCTGGTCAGTGGTGTCCAAACCTCTGTGTCTGTAAACACTGGTAGAATGTTAAAATTGAGACCATCTCTGTCCATGTGCTACGTCTGACATTTGAACGGGTACAGGGCAGTTCCCATCTCCAGTCGGACAAGCCTAAACCTGGATCACCACATGAACACCCTGACAATCAAACACATGTATGTGCCAGGACTATAAGCTTTGGAGTTCTGAATATCCTTCGAGTGAGTAAACATGCAGCACGGGTCCAGAGCAGTAGGGAATATGGAATGTTGCATGTGTAGTACTGTGTTTTTTTTCAGCAGGAGAATGGATGCCTGCTGTGTAAGTGAAGCAGTGAGGCATATGTTAGGGTAGCTATGAACCATGGGTATACATACAAATGAAGCAGAACACCGATAGTGTAGTGGTTAGAGCATCCGCCTAATGTAACGACATTCCCGGTTCAAGTGCGACTATAGCACATATCATTTTCTTGTGTAATAAATGACTCTGTGCTGTAAAGCCAACATTTAAACATGGAAAGGTGAATGTGTGTTTCACATGGGGCCATTAACTGGATTCCTTCAATCAAAGTGGTACTGTCATAAGGAATAAGGCACACATAAGCACAAAGAAGTGGCAGTAAACATATGTAACTCACAGTAAGCATATGCGAGTGCGCCTGCGCAGGTGTAAGCAGCTCCCAGCATAGCAAATGTATGTTGTTATGTACAGATGTAACTTATATATATATA
The DNA here is from genome assembly GCF_019279795.1 of Protopterus annectens. Lineage (NCBI taxonomy): Eukaryota > Metazoa > Chordata > Ceratodontiformes > Protopteridae > Protopterus > Protopterus annectens. The sequence continues at coordinate 1,218,200,537 of NC_056735.1, forward strand.
TATATATATATATATATATATATATATATATATATATATATCTACACACACACACACACACACACATATATATATATATATATATATATATATATATATATATATATATATATATGTGTGTGTGTGTGTGTGTGTGTGTGTGTGTGTGTGTGTGTGTGTGTGTGTGTGTGTGTGTGTGTGTGTGTGTGTGTGTGTGTGTGTGTGTGTGTGTGTGTGTGTGCGTGTATAGATATATATCCACAGACATAAAATAAAGATATGTATATATATATATATATATATATATATATATATATAAAAATATATATATATATATATATATATATATATATATATATATATATATATATAGATAGATAGATAGATATATATATATATATATATATATATATATATATATATATATATATATATATATATATATATATATATATATGTATACACATACTGTAAGAATGAACGCCGAAAGAATAAAGCATACACAAGGGTTGTGAAGGGAATCTAGAGCAACTAAGGTATTATATAGTGCTTGCAGTGTATGTCATATAAAGCTGCACAAGAGTGAGTAGAGCACCGCTATTCACACCAGAGGCAGGGTTATACCTGTGTCCATAATATCACTGAACTGCTACGTCAACATTACATACAGACGGAATGTAGTTCATGTTGTGACCAGCTACACTTATAACCTGCAAATGGCCATAATCCATAACACCAGGAAAGGCATGTATGTGCAAATATAAATGGCGGGAGACCCTGTGAATACACGAGGCGGTACAAAATGTGTGTAGGGCCTCAAACGCTCTGGAGAGGGCAATGTGTAAAGGTGTGTCATGGCTGTGATATCAGGTGGATAATGGCTGTTACGCATGGAAACTCAACATGGGTGGGGTGAAGAAACTATGGCTATGCGATTATGGAAACAGGAGTGCCAGGGTTGGTAGCGCCAGTTCCAATGGAGCGGTCTGTGTAGGTCACCTAGTACGTAATAGGTATATATGCATACGCACATGCAGACATCAATATGTTGAAGTACATTCTCTGTAACACATCCACTCCATTTACTGTAATCATGTAGTCCGATGTAATAGGCATCACAAGGGATCACGCCCACCCAGCATGAGTGACAAATGCAAGCACCAATGTCGGTGCACGTGCAAGTGAGGGAGCGAGCGAGTGTAAGCGTGTTTGTCTACAAGTATGCGAGTATTGCACTGTTAAAGAAATGTGGAGTCTAAACAAGTATAAGGAGCTGTAACCAGAGGTCAGCAGTGCTTAACACCGCGCAAACCCACGCACAACCACTCCCAACTGCTGCAATGTGCCTTACCCACTCTGTACCAAAGGCCTTGTTCTGGTCGCAAACAAAGAACCATCCTTTGTAAGTGTTGGTAGCAACACCCTGCACACACAGCTGATTAGAATTACCAATACACCATGGCATATATACAGACAATAGACAGTACCATACACATACCATACAGCACAGCCATCCAACAGTATAGCAATATACTGGCAGATATGTCCAGACAACTGGTGTTTGCAGACCTGGCCGTCTTGTGTTTGTGTGAGCATGCCCAGTATGACTGTTACGCATGTTGTCGACTGACATTACTGTCATACCTTCATGTGTTTGAGCATGGCCAGTATGGTCAACTGGATGGCATGTGTTACATGTCCAGGTAGTCAGTACTGTGGTGCCGACCCCTGCGTTGTACACTGACAGGTGGCATGCTGTGTCTGCAGGATATCCATCGGTCATGTGGCATTGACTGCCACTACATTTCTGCACAGCGTGGGGGACATCTAACTGTATCCACATTTCTACACAGCACCGGGGGTGGCGCACATCACTTTTACATATGTACGTTGGAAGGGGGGCACAACTGACAGTTGTACACTTTTGCTACTACTGTACTGGTATGCCAGGTACTCCATTTCAGTGTGTGGATCTACCTAATGTGCTGGCTAGAGGCATACCAGTGTAATTCTTATCCTAGCTTTAATTACCAACATAGTGGTTTCAGACGTCCTAGCCTTCACAACCTACATCCAACTGCCTGGCCTGCTGTAGTCTGTATGTGTGTCTGTGGGGGTGGGGGTCATCCATTGGGCATATCCAGAGGCCATTGTATAGCATTTGTCTGTATTGGTCTACACCTGTCCAGTTGTTTGAGACTTGTGTGGGCTGTATGGACACACATGATGTTCAGCCCATAACCTGCAGTGGGTTAGGACATGCCGTGTACCACTGGCTACTATTGTGACCCCGGTATGTGCTACGGAAGTCATGGTGCCACTATGGACATGTACTATCCGCTGCCCTAACATTCGGCCACCAAATTCCCTTGCATGCTCACATCCATACCATAGCTACAGGTAAAAACACATTCTAATACAACTGCCAATTGGTAGGTTGATTGACTTACCTTGAGGGTGTGCTAGACCTGAGGATGGTGCTGGAGGGCTGCCTATGTCAGATGCACACAGTGCACTTCCTATACATGGCTGAGCACAGGTAGTGTCATGTTTGGCATGCCTTTTACTGTCTGTGCGAGTCAGAGAGGGTGAAATTCCCTGGGTGCCTACTGTGTTAGTGCATATGCCATGCATTGCCTCTTTGCCAAGGGCAGGTCATACTGTGCACGCCTCCTTTCGCCTATTGGGTCCAGCTCAGGTAGTTCCTCCTCCAAGTCACACTGTGCCTGTACAGGCCTTGGCATTGGTGGGGGGCTATGTGGCCCTGCCCCATGCTGTTCCTGCTGCAACTGTTTACGCAGGATCATATTGTGTAGCATAGCACATACCATAACAATTTGGGTGCATGTAGCTGGTGAATACTGCAAGGCTCCACCGGATGTGTCCAGACACTGGAACCATGACCTAAGCATCCCAAACACACGCTCAATTATATGTCTTGCCTATGTGTGTGCCCCATTATTTTTATTAATTAATTAATTTATTTATTTATTTAAATTTGTTGACCAGGAGTGTCCGACTGGACGTGGGTCCATTTTAAGCGGAGGCCTGGGGAGAAAAGCTCCACAGTAAAATAAACAGACAGTAGTTACATTGGATTACATAGCGATTAACAATTTAACATAGAAATTACTTACAACATATTTACAGATGAAGAACATAGTACATCAGTAGACAACTAGAATCTTTATCTGTGAAGTACATAACAGGCATTAACAAATGTTATGGCATAGTTGTTCAGGTGTGTGTGCATTGCTGATGGGTGTCATCAGCCATGGCTCTAGTGGTTACCCAGCATCCCCCACTAGGTGACTGTAGGGGATGTCCATATTGGCAAAGATGTGGTACAGCTGCATCACATGCCATATATCGGAATCATCATAGCTTCCAGGGCAGCCAGCACACACATTCAGTATAATGCCCTGGCCATCGTATACAACCTAGCAGTTGTTGGAGATTATGCCCCTGTGGTTAATGTAGGCCCTACCCCGCTCACCGGGTGGTGCTTTGATGCATACGTGCATGCAGGCTATAGCACCCACTACCCCAGGGTAGTCTGCCATTTGGTGGAAGAGATGCTTATTGCTGGTCAACACCTCACGTATGTTGAGGACATGTACGTGCTCACTGGCATGTGGTGACATGGCATCTAGGAACTGGTGCAATACTCTGGATGCAGATGCCTGTGAGATCCCTATGATATCCCCAGTTGTGCTTTGGGAGGTACCTATGGCTAGTATACCTAGGCCTACACATACCTTGGTATCCACTGGGATGGGTTTCCCTCGGCCTGTTCGATGTGTCAGGTGTGGCCAGCACAGCTCAACAATCTGCTGTAAGAGGTCTCTGTCCACCCCATAGCGCTCCACTATCTCCAGCTCATGTAGCCCTTGGTAGGTTACCCTGGGTCTGTAAAGTCTTCTCTGTCTCCTCACTGAGGGTTGTTCAGCAGCATTCACATCCTCACCACCCTTAGCCTCCTGCACATGTTGGTCTATGTTGCCTGCTGCAGCCTTTCTCATTTAGTTGGATTGTTTCGAGAAATGTCCCCACATGTATACACCGGTGGTGCAGAGTGTGGAAAAAACCTGTGTGTATGGTGCTTGCTCACTTTACCGTAGTGTTCTGTGCCGGGCTGGGCAGGTAATCTGCTGATTGTGCTAATTATCACCTGTTTGCGCAGCTTGTTCACCTTGACTACTCCACTACTGCTGTTGTCCCTCCCAATTTCACTAGGCAGGTATAGACACACCCCTAGCTTAGGCATGCTAAGGCAGGAGCACTCCCGAGACACAAGGCTCCAATGTACATACAGTATGCCTGACACGCCTCCATGCTTTCACCTAGATTCGAGTCCTGCACCCAGCTATCTATACACATACACTCTTGGGATCTGCATCACACCCTGGGGATAAATGGGATTCACCATTTTCATCCTCATTTGCATAGTATTGTCTTCTAATGCATAGTTATATGACCCATACTGAGCCTCCAAAATAATAACCACTGCTTACTGTCACGCAGATCCGCACACAACTGGTTAAAGGTGCCTTACTATCACCGTATTCAATGTCCCTTGTTCTTCACAGCAACAAAATAACCGGTCTCTACATGACTAGAACCCGGGACCCAGAACACCACAGACAATGTGCTTTACCACTAAGCCATGGCAGATATACATACATCCGAGGTGATCACGTACAGATCATCCAGCACAGGCATTCATGTAGATTTATATGTGCTAATGTCTATATATATATATATATATATATATATATATATATATATATATATATATATATATATATATATATATATATATATATATATATATATATATATATATATATATATATATATATATATATATATATATATATATATATATATATATATATATATATATATATATATATATATGTATTTATATCTATATATATATATATATATATATATATATATATATATATATATATATATATATATATATATATATATATATATATATATATATATATATATAGATATATATATACACATATACACACAAATACATATATATAAAATATATATCACAACAGCGGACCACATGACACCAAAGCATTACACAAGAATGAAAAGGAAACCACATGTGCCTCCTGCATTATGTACTGGTGTTACTATCAAGGCAAGTATGTTTTGTTGCGTCACACGGGTCAGACTGTATTAAGCGTAAGAATAGGGCTGCTGACATTTACTCACCAGACCTATTGGCGAATGTATATGTATGTCTTGCCAACCTAGTCTCTTGGGTGATTGTGACATTTGTGGGCACTATATAGGAAAACAACAAAACACGCTCAACACATCCTGGAGCTAGCTACTCACAGATACCAACACATAGGATATGACTGCCAAACACACACACCTGTCATGTCTTGGAAGAGAACACCTACCTGTCTATTCTATCACACTACAGCATTATGCAGTTACAGAACACGCTCAGAGATTACTGGATCACAGGACTCCCAGAGGCATACTTCTAGGTGAGTGACATCATCAGCAATGGAAAAGACGCTGATAAGGATTGTATGGAGAGTGAGGAGTCTAAAAGCATTACTCTGTCCCCAGGCAGATGGAAACACACACACAATTGGTATGGCTGGGATTAGAATGTAGACCTAACTACCTTATCACACTACAGCATTACGCAGTTACAGAACACACTACCGAGATTACTGGATCATAGCACTCCCAGAGGCGTACTTCTAGGTGGGTGACATCATCAGCAATGGAAAAGACGCCGATAAGGATTGTATGGAGAGTGAGCAATCTAAAAGCATTACTCTGTCCCCAGGCAGATGGGAACACATACACACACAACTGACATGGCTGGGATTAGAACATAGACCTAACTACTTTATCACACTACAGCATTACACAGTTACAGAATGCACTACCCGGATTACTGGATCACAGCCATGCCAGAGGCATACTTCTAGGTGGGTGACATCATCAGCAATGGAAAAGACACCGATAAGGATTGTATGGAGAGTGAGCAGTTGAAAAGCATTACTCTGTCCCCAGGCAGATGGGAGCACACACACGCACAATTGGCATGGCTGGGATTAGAACATAGACCTAATTACCTTATCACACTACAGCATCATGCAGTTACAGAATGCGCTACCCAGATTACTGGATCACAGCACTCCCAGAGGCATACTTCTAGATGGGTGACATCATCAGCAATGGAAAAGATGCTGATAAGGATTGTATGGAGAGTGAGCAGTCTAAAAGCATTACTCTGTCCCCAGGCAGATGGAAACACACACACACACACACAATTGGCATGGCTGGGATTAGAATATAGACCTAACTACCTTATTACACTACAGCATTACGCAATTACAGAACTCACTACTGAAATTACTGGATCATAGCACTCCCAGAGGCATACTTCTAGGTGGGTGACATCATCAGCAATGGAAAAGACGCCGATAAGGATTGTATGGAGAGTGAGCAGTCTAAAAGCATTACTCTGTCCCCAGGCAGATGAAAAAACACACACAATTGGCATGGCTGGGATTAGAACATAGACCTAACTACCTTGTCACACTACAGCATTATGCAGTTACAGAACGCACTACCAAGACTACTGAAGCACAGCACTCCCAGAGGCATATTGCTAGGTGAGTGACATCATCAGCAATGGAAAATACACCGATAGGGATTGTATGGAGAGTGAGCAGTCTAAAAGCATTACTCTGTCCCCAGGCAGATGAAAAAACACACACAATTGGCATGGCTGGGATTAGAGCATAGACCTAACTATCTTATCGCACTACAGCATTACACAGTTACATAACACGCTACCGAGATTATTGGATCACAGCACTCCCAGAGGCATACTTCTAGGTGGAAGACATAATCAGCAATGGAACAGAAGCCGATAGGGATTGTATGGAGTGTGAGCTGTCTAAAAGCATATTACTGTCCCAAGGCAGATGGAGACAAACACATGCCAGTGGTGTGAGCAGGACAACTGCCTATCTATGGACCACTATTACAACACTACATAGATACGAGACATGCCACAAACACTACACCTTTCAAGACAGTCAATATGACCTTCTAGGAATGCGGACATCGACATGGATGCTGGCAGTTACATTGTACATACCTGTGAACCAGTGTGTTCAATGTAGGAATCCATCCTGAAGTGGGGTATGGCCGTCTGTTGCCTGAATGACCACTATCGCTATACAGGATTACAATGGTCATGCCCATACACATAGAGGCACATAACCTACACAAGGTGTAACTGGGCATGCTCACACACTTAGTAGCTAAGGGCTGTCTTGTATGCACTGTGATTCTAAACACGGAAGGGCACAGTGTTTCGATAGTCATCATTGTTAGCATGAATGCTGTTCTACATATATCTAACACCGGTCTTCTACACAACATCTGCTGCTGTCCATCACCTTAGCTGTACCAATCTAAACCTGGCACACTAATACCACCCGTGGTGATGTCCTGCCAGGAGAGGCTACTTCGCCCATATAGTACCATTCATAGACGAATGTCCTGAGACCAGGTAGACACCTAGAGGACAACTGCATTGTATGTGTATGCTAAACAGTGCTAGATGTGTAGGGTTCGTAATCACAGCTGCCAATCTCGATCCAACAATGGGGAATATTGGCGTCTGTGCAGTGAGGAGCACCTCGCATAAAGCTCAGTTGTGCACAATAGCACTACCACCGTATACATCAGATACAGACATGTGGGCCATAACACCATTACGGACCGCTCCAGGTGGTAGTGTCTCCATATACATGAAGGCCCCTCACATGTACTGACCAGTACACTCTCAAAGGCCATCACAGATGTGTCAGGTGCAGATCACAGTGTCAAAAGCCGCATTCTAGGATGTAGCCCACAGACATCACCATGTCCTTGGACCAGCAACACACATCCATACATGTGGCGGAACATGCATTATTACAACACCACGTTACCCATGACCAGTGGACTGTACCTAGCTCTAAAGCAACTGTGCAGACTACCCATGCACTGATACGGTTCCATTATGTGTTATGCAATGCAATGATACCACTGTTCATAACCAGGTTGGCTGTACACATAATAGGGTCCCTGGGTCATATACAGCTGTGACAGATAACTGTTGCTGTACACCAGTAAACACACTCATGTTTGGATATGACATACATGTACTTGCCGTGGATATGTACATGCCCCCCACACACACACAACACATATACATATAGCTGTTGCTGTCCTTCGTGCAGCCAAGTGGCTACTGCAATTACACACATGCACATGGAAGGTAGGCCCATGGCTGTTTAATGCTAACAGTATATAAGGTATGATAGCAATGTTGGCTAAGTTAACATTCCCTCTGTACTGGTTACCCATGACAACAATCATATCATACAACAGTCCATGTGTCATGTATGTCATCACACATGTCCACCAATTGCAATGCCTACAAACATGGCTAAATGACTGGAATGTAGGACCTACACACATGTACATATAGTGGTGTGCATTCAGCTACCATGTGTGTGCAGTAGCTGATGTTTGCAGTTGATCTGTGTCTTACTACAACATGCAGTTGAAATGCAGCCCCATCATTGACACCTGTATATGATGAAATACTGACAGTATGGTAAGATGTACATCAAGTATGGATGGATGTGTGTACATAAAGTGGTGGGCGAACTTTGCAGATGGATGTTTGCTGAAGACAGCTCACAGGTGTGTCACAAGCCGTCCTACCATAATATGTGCAAACACTAAGCTATGTTTCTGTTAATTGAAGGTGAAGACATACAATCTACATAGCGGTCAGGGTGTCACTAACTGTAAATCACTTGACACCTGTAACACTTAAGACCTCTCGTGTGCATATAGCAGCACAATTGCCGAAGGTAACGTTAGTACACATTGCAATGCGGGCAATACTGCTGCATGTCTGTCATAAGTATCATAAGATAACAAGTGTTTGATTCACAGTATTGCCATGTGTGTTTGCTTGTGTGTCCATATATGCCACGTATGGTGGGGGATACATTCCAATTATTACACACCCCTGTACACTGTTGTAGAGATCTGTACATACTGCCATGTAGAAAGCAAGACATAGGCAGGGGTGGTGTGTGTATCACACACATGTTAGCTATCTGTATGTGCATGACATAGGTGAATTCAATTGTGGACTCCACAGTGTGTGTGCGTATGTATGTATGGCTGTCTGGTCCATGGAGTGAGGATGTGTGCTACCATAGTGAACAGATAGGACCCCTAACCTCTCCAGGTGATGCAATATACTATCCTGTATGCCGTCGGTCTTAGGCATTACTGACTACCTGTGCATGTTAATTCTCTGTGTTGCGTCATGTGGGTGCACAGTACTGTAATGGTGATTACCACATAGGCAGGGGTCCTCACCTCAACACTATCAAATGTGTGTGTGTGTTACAGTGTCGTTGACCCTGTGAGTGTGGGTGTGTTACTGTGTCTGAATACATGTGTATGAATACCTGTGTGTGTGTGTGTGTGTGTGTGTGTGTGTGTGTGTGTGTGTGTGTGTGTGTGTGTGTGTGTGTGTGTGTGTGTGTATAGTTATGTGTTCTCATCCTGTAATGTGAATGTGTATTACTGCTACACAGTGAGGCCTCATGCTATCAACTGGCCTCTACCCTTGACATCAGCTAGACTGCTATGTAAACTCCCCGCACCATGTAACTGCACCTGTGATGTCAACCAGTATGGATGTCACGTCTCTAGCCACTGTAGCTTAGTACACAGCTCACATGCTCCTGGATCAGTAGATGTGTAGACATCTTTGGAATGTCAGCCTTTCTAACAGTGAGGTTGAAGTTATATATAGCATGCTGGTATTGCCATACATGTCTGTGAGTAGTCCACATTTACACATGGAAAACTACAAACACTGGTACTTAATGACACATGCAATTAGAACTTAAGGAGGGAAGCAGGGCATCATTACCAACATGCTGTTACTGTTGTTACCAAGACACATACTGTGAACATAAAACAATGCATTCTAAACCTGTACTAAATGGGATGTCTGCTGCGTGTCAACAGTACACAACAATTGTAATATACACTTATCTCCCTATTCTGTTCACCTTGTGCATCAGACCATATGAGCATATCCCTGCACCAGTGGTGTGGATGACAGGGATGTGGCACAGGCATCATCATATGCACAGGGTGATAATGTTTGCCAGGGGCCTAGGCTGCACCAGTGGATGACATCATGTGTGTGGATTGGGGCCTGTGGTCTAATTGGCCATGTGTGGTTGTTATGCATGTGAGTGTTGCGGTGCCCTACAGATGTTTCTGGTGTGTGCGTGTATGTGTGCACACAGTTCTGCCATGTGTCCAGCCTACACAGGGGTATTATTGAAAGCTTCAGACTGTACAGACCAGGATTTACAGCTCACGGTGTCTGGCCATGGCCACGTGACCTGTGCCTGCCAGAGGTTGCACGGGCACTACCAGGAAGAGGTACAGATTGGGTACTGTCCGATGACACATGTCCACTGGAACCGCGTCCCCATTGGGACCGTCCAGGACTATGTCCACATGGCCTGCTGTGTCCTGGTGTAGACAGTGCAGCACCAGCTGCACTGCTGCTGCTACCGGCACTATGGGAGCGGGCATGTGAGGTAGCTCATTCATGTAGACCTGCACCAGGTGGTGTAGCTGGCCTACATCCACGTGCCCTACGCCTCACTCCTACCAGATGTTCCAGCACAGACAGCTCACACTCGCGGATTGTCATGCCACGGCCGAGTATTCCAACTATGTCACCCAATCATCTGTCCAAACCTTCAGCAATCTGCTGTTGAGCATTTGCCAATGCCTGGATGTTGTCATTTAAAGAACTGATAGCAGCCCTCTGAAGCCTCTGCCCTTATCTGTTCTGCCATTCAGCATGTGCCTGTGCCACCATTACAGTCTGAAACATGCATCTGATGACACCAGCTGCTGCGCTCTGTCCTGCAGATGCATGTTGGCCAGAGGTCCTGCTACAAGCAACACTGGCCACATGCCTGTGTGGCACATCTGCAGTCATTTGACTGACATGATGGTGTGAATACACACCTTCCATAGCCACCACACGTTCCTGTTCCAAGCTAACACACGCTAACTGTCCTTCCTCTATGGCCACTGGTAATGGGGTATGTGTTGGCATGAGAACTGTGTGCGGGGAAGAGGGGGATATAGGTGGAATGGCAACCAATGGCACAGATTCAGCCCCTGACAACCCTGCCTGTAGCCTCAAGCATATGTTCATCATCACTGCTAGAGCCTGTGTGGACACTAACATCAGATGGACCGCAGGAGGGTAATGCACCTACATCACCTGTGAAGGCAAACAAAGACTCTACATTACAATAGAGACACACACACAGACGCACTCACACACACACACACACACACACACACACACACACACACACAGACACACACACACACACACACACACACAGACACACACACACACAGACACACACACAGACACACAGACACACACACCATGCATGTGATTTGACAGAAGGCATGCAACATGCATGTAATACAGCAGACGGCATGCAGCTCAGACATTAATAGTGGCAGTCATCAGACATCCCTGGGTTGCACACAACAGCAAGCATGTGTCATAGCAGAAGCCATGCATTTCACAAAATCATGGTAGTAAGCATGCATCCCTGTGTTTCACCATGTGGACCAGCACAGGTTAAAAGTACACATGGCTGATGTGAGGCATATGACCTTGACATTAACATGTAGTATGACATGTAGTTTGCTGACGTGTGCATTGACATGCATACATGTTTGACATAATGGTGTCCTGACACATGTACAGTGGTGTAATCGTGTCACATTGCAGTGTTGTCTGTATGCCCTACAGATAGAATGCACTTTTAGCAGATGTGCATGACCATTGAAGGGTATTATGAGGCGTCTATATTGCTATACAGTGTGAAGTACAGACACAGTGCCACTGCATGGAATCATGAGGCGTCTCTATTGCTATACAGTGTGGATTACACACACAGTGCATAGCCATGACTGTGTGCATACACAATACAAAAATACTGTGGATTGTGACCCATGTTGCTGAGGTGTATACACATTAAACCATGATGTGTCATGTGTGACAGGTCACCGAAGGACATACGGATGACACCCCTGCACAACTGTTAACATTTCTTAGCTACCTGGCAACCATGTCCACACATGTCAGGCTTGTCAATACACCATGTCCCACATGACATTTGTGTACCACACACACAAAGTGCTCGGCTGACAGTGATGTCCAACAGCAGCAAGGGAAATGTACTGTATCTGTGGCCTGATGTGGTGTCTGTGCATGTATGTGGATGCTGTACAGGTGACTACTGTCATGCTGTGACACAGTCATGATGTTCAACACATCTTATGTGGTCGAATTAAGTGACGCCTCCACAAGCTGTGTACAGGCTTGTAGGATGTCCAGTGTTCCACATCTGCTATATAACCATTCAACAAAGGCTATAGTAGGACCATGTGTAGCCAATGTACAACAGGGTGTACACACAAACACATCACATCTACTGTGTGTTGCTACATGTCTCTGGCCATCCTGCATGGCCAGGTGTGAACATGTGTTGGCCAAATGTTTGTGATGGCTGTCTAGCTCACATGTCTCTGTTGTCCCATAGGACATACACCCATAGATGTCAGATACTCCACTGTCCACAGGGTTATACAGAAAAAGGGTTGTATGTTTGGTATGTGGGGTATGTTTTATGGGATAGTGAGACTGTTGCAGCCGGACCACTACATGTCATGGACATGTCAGATGGCATATCACAATGTGTGCACTCATTGCAGGGGCATATTCCACAATGGTGAATCCTGTGGGCTGCCCATACTCCAGCTCACTGTGTAGTACTGTTTGCGTACCCCACATGTGTTGTTCTGATGTATAGTACATATTCCTACATTGAACAACACCTCCACCGTTGTATGCACAGCTGTCCACACATCTAGCAATGACAGTTTCTGTGGTTTCATGTCAGTGTTTCATTTAGTTTGCATGTATTGCACATGGGTAGCCAGTGTGATTGATTAAAGATGCGACCTGTATATCGTGACTGGACCATACATTATGTGTACATGTGTTAACTGGCCACATGGCGGATAGATCTGTGCATTAACATACCTGATACTTATAACTGTCTCACCTGCAACAGCCTGCTGTCTCTGCGGCACACCAGAGGTACCTATATAGGGGTGACATAGCAGTATGATCATTATCCATGACTGTATGACAGCTACAGGATGCAATGTGCATGTTAACACATTCGCCAGTACAATAGGATATACTATAGAGTATGCACATGTATGCATACACAGGGTAGCATACTATAGTATGCGGCATGCGTGTAAACATACCTTGCATATGATGTTACATTACATATTGTACAGTGACACATGCAACTAAATGGGATATAATAGTTATATGTGCAGTAGTGACTTACCAGGCAACTCCAGGCTCAGTGGTTGGGGGACACCCACCTCCACAATGGCAGCTAGGGTTTGTGGATGCTGTTCTGATGGTGTCCCCAGGTTGGCCAATAGCTCCTCGGTACATGTGAGTGGGGCTGGGTTGGTGGCCCACCACCTGTTGTACCTTGTTCCCTGGCGATTGCATTTGCATGCTGTTTCGCATGTATGATCAGGTCCGTGCAGTGTCTGCACACCTCTGGTAGGTGTGGTTATGGCCACCCACATCATTAACTCTCCTGCGAAGTTCCTGCCACAGGTCATCATGCTGCTGGGCATGCTGTGGCACATGGCTGAACAATACCTCATAGTTATCCTGGAGGTAAGGTATGAGGGCCTCATCCTCCAAGTGGCTATAAGCTGGCAGTCTTGATCGAGGCATATCTGGAAGACATAATGATGGAGACAGGTCACAGTATCTCAGAGATGCACAGAGATACAGCTGCACATACATGTGTATTACATTTAGTACATATGAATAGCTGTCCTTGCAAATCTTTATGACACTGACACCACTGACATGTTTCTGTCACACACATGTGACACCCAATGGGGATTGGATATTATCATCATATATGTGTGTCACCTCATTACATTGCTCATACTCCATGTGAATGCTGTCTTGATGTGGGCATGCCTGTTTGCCTGTACTGGTGTTCTTACCTATTAGTACATGCCTGGATATGTCCACATTAATGCTGTTGACCTTGATGCTGTGTATATGTCACATATCAACACATACATTGCCTTAACGGACATGACCTGTGACAATGCAGACATGCACACGGAAACCTTTACATGCATGTGTTTTGCCATATACGTCGACACAGCACTGTACTGCAGTTCAACATCCTGTCACGTATCGCCTGTGTTGCACATGTGATACACATGGGACAATGGCTAGCCGGATGGTATTGGCAGGGATGGTTGTCAACTATAGCATGTACGGCCAAGGTCATGTAGTAATGTGTATGCCCTGTGCCATGTATGAGCATAGGATGTAAGGTTTTCTAGCTGTATATGACAGCCATGTTCCCGCCGCCAGGTGAATCAGTGCCACATAACTGATCCAGATGGTTAATGATGCATCTACCATGTGGTCATCACACCATGTCTGACAGAGATGAAATGTAACATGTATGGCACAATGATCTGTCCAGCATGTGGCGATCCTTGTACTAGGAAGGTGGCTGTCCATGACATATGTATTTCAGATCAGGATATGTATGTGTAGCATGTCCAACATCACAGTGTTGGACATGTCTTTATGCAGGGTAGGCAGCATGCTGCATAGTGGAGATGAGGAATGTGAAGGCTGGTGTCACCCATCCAAGCATGAGCAATACCCCTTCAAGGTGATATGTGATCCGATATTGGTCACTTGAGTGATGAGTATGGCTGTACAATGATCTCCATGCTCATGGATGGCACCCTGTCATGACTAGGGTTGCCTCTTATGACTTCCTAATAGGCTTGGTGACATCAGTAGCTCAGGGAGATAAACTGCACAGCACCATCCCTTACACACAGTGTCCATTATGTTGACCACTGCCTAGGTGGTAGTTCATGGGTACAGGGTTATTAACCTAGTGATGACAATGCAATATGCAGCTGTCAGATTGTGCACATATGTCATGCACCTCACCCACAAAGCCCATTCTGTATGTTGTCCACATCACTGAGCCAGCTATTGCTCCTAGGTCATGGCCATTCACATACTTACATATGCAGATGCCTCCCATTTGTCTGTGTGGTATGGGCTACAATGAGGGGGAGTACAAAATATTAACCCTTTTTACTGTAGCTGCCACTGGTGTGATATGCACATGTCACTCAGACACCTTTTGTAGTGTTGGTTCTGTCAACAGGCCACTGGCAGAACACTCCTGTGACATACAAAGGTACATCTACTATACTGAATGTAGGTGGAACACAGTATGGGTGATGATGTCCTATGACCCATCACAGGTATGATATGCAGTGTGAAATCGTCCGTACTGCCATCTACATCTGTACTGCTAACAACATATACATTGATTAAGGGTCATGGACTTTCAGACCTGACTCAGCAGGATAATAGTGCAGTGCCTCCCATTATGAGTGGTGTCTCCACTTTGTGGGCTGTGATAGCTGTTGGTGTGCACCATTCAGTGTTTTCACAGACTGACATGAAGCTATGTTTTACATGATGTGTATGTGTAGAGCAAACTGTTTTGCCATATGTGTATGATACAACCAGGGATGTGGACAGGTCACATGCAGCCTGCGTGCACCTTGTACCATCATAGTTATGGTTACAGGGGCTCTGTAGTGTTCATGGATATGTGATTGTGTACCTGTTGGGGGGGCAGTGAGTTTATGTTATCCGACACCCTATCTGTATTGCTTATTCATGCTCAGCACTTGTTCAGAACATGTAAGCACTTCATGAGCTATTAATTACTATAGCCCTCAGTCCTACTAATTTCCTACAGGTAAACACTGTTTGTACTTACATTTCCAGCTTGCTTAGAGTAAAACAGCTGTTGTACACACTCACCTCACATATCTAGTGAGAAATAGTTGAATATTCAGGCATGTCCAAGTGTCAATTCCCAGTGTTATTGCCTGTCTATATGATGAATATGGGCATCATGAGGCAATATAGAAATTGTCTTGTGTACACAATCAATGCTCCCCTCCTAACATACAACACTACAACCTGTGGGAGATGCACATATGTAGCCATGCTGGAGGTAATGCTCTCTCCAACCCAGACTGAACCTGACAATCATGTGGGGATGTTAAACGTTTGCACCACACCACACTCATCACATAGTCTCACTAGATCTCCACCACCACAGGCCACACATAGTAAGACTACAACATTTGCGGAGCCTCTCAATACTACTCTGTGTAGGCAACAGAGGACACTGAAGCAGATACGCAGGCAGCCCCCATCACCCAACACAACACCAATAACTTATAGCCCACAGACTCAAGTGTGCCCATCAACTACAGCCAATGGGGCGATATAACATACCCAACACACTAGTCATAGGTGACTCTATAGGCAGTCACACTGATGTCCCACTCAGCAGGCTACACAAGGTGATAGTCACTTTCAGCTGGCTGTCAGGTAACAGGATCCGCAACATAACCTATGCACTTAGGTCACTCCTCAACAGGTACTATATGACTGTCATTCTCCATGTTAGTGTGAATGCCCTGAGATGTAACTTCCTGGACTACATGTACAGAGACATGCAATAGCTCTCTGATCTTGTAGCCCAGGCAGGTATCGCCCTGGCCCTGAGAAGCATTCTGCATTCATCCAGACTGATAATGCAGTATGACTGAATTATTCACTTCAACAGTTGGCTATGCTTCTGGTGTCATTTCAAGGGTATCCAGTATCTGTCTGCTTTGAATGACATGGTCGACAGAACACGATGCTTTGGCACAGATGACCTGCACCTGTCGGTCCTGGGATTACGGATAATGTCTAAGACTCTTGCTGCTCCTATAGTGCCTGTTTTAGGCACAGTTCAATTAACATATTCACCACCATAACAGGAACAGGCAAGCAAAACCTGAGGGTAATGTTACTCAATGCTTGACATCTTCATCTCAAATGCACTCACCCAAGGCACTCCTTGTAGTGGACCACTTTGATATCTCTGTAGTGACTGGGACCTGCTTCTAGGCTCCTGAGAGCACCCTTGCACTAACAGGCTATTACTCAGACTACACCTTTCAGTCATGTAACCAGGACCGGAACACCCACGGTGGAGGTGTGTCCATATTTCCCAAGGATATCCACACCCCCAGGCTGGTTGCTTAGCACAATGCATCAGAGGTAATCCAAGTGCAACTAACTGTGGCCATAACTGCTATACAAATTGTAGCTAGCTACGGATTCCACACCATACCCCATGGTTAACGGCCCTCACTTCTTAGTGTACTGGAAAGTAGTGTTCAAACAGGAACTACTGATGTGTGACTGACACTACCCCACACTTAACTGGGATACCTACTCATGTACTGGCACATTAGGCCAACGCTTTCTGGGATTCATAACCTCCAATCGGCTGGATCAACCTATCCACACCACCACCAGGGCCAACAGTATCCTAGACCTGGACATTACCAACATGTGTGACTGGTGTTCCACACCTGGGGTTATCCTGTCATTGGTCAGATCTGAGCGTATGCTAATCAGCCTTGTATCCACATCCCGGCACCACACCCTTCACATAACACACAGTACAATATTTCTACAAAGCCAACTTCAGGCTTCTTATGACAGCAGTTGTAAACGTCCTGACACCCGTGCAGATGGACAATATAGTTACAAACACTGAATCATACACAACTGCACTTAATTTGCACTTACATGACTGCATGGATCATGCTATCCCAAACAGAGCCATGATGGTAACCACCAGATAATGGACGCCACTCTGGGGGTCCACTGCCATGGAAATAATGTACAACAGAAGGAGGAGACTGTTGCAAAGTAGAGTACAATCCCATGGGTGGGGTACATCCCTGGTCAGCCTCAGTAGAAATCTGAGATCCCTTATCACATCCTCCAAAGCTAGCTACATAAACATTACTGCTACTCATTCCAAGAACTACCACAAAGCATTCTGGAGGTATGTCACTACTCTCGATGGCGATACCCACATCTGCTCTGACATACAGCGGTTAGGCACGAACATTACAGAACCGATTGATATTGGCAACATCCTGGCAGATAGGTTCAGTGCTAACTTTACACCCCTCTCATACCCTAAAGGGCCCAAATCTATACAGGAACAATGCAGAGTCCCTGCAGTCACAAGTACACAGTTCCAAGCTGCACTCTCTAAAGCCAGGAACACAGAATCCATGGGACCGTACAACATCCCAGGCTGCGATTTACACAAACTTCAGAACAAAATGGCTCCCTATTTGGGCACCAAATTCACTAATAACCTTGTATCAGGCATTGTGGCCCCTGAATGGCACACAACAACAGTTACCACACTCCACAAAGGTGGCGCCACAGTGGACCACAGGAACTATTGCCCTATACGCCTGTCTAGGCTGTTCTGCAAGGCTATGGAGCACATCATCATGGATCTCATTCACAGAGACATTGGTGGCCTCCAAACCTTTGATACCACCCAGTTTGGATTTGATATGGCCAGACCATGACTCCTAAACCTGGTGGAGTCCTTTGAGACAGTTACCAAGGTAGCAGATGAGGGTAAGGAGGTCCACACAGCCTACCTTGTCCTCTCAATGGCTTTCAACACTGTTCCCCATTCTGGTATTGTCAACATACACATCCACCTGCACAGCAACCCCTACGTCATGAGATGTTATGCAAAGTGGCTCATGGACAGGATCCACACAATGAGGGTAGCATACCCTAGTTCCTACTGTAAATCAGTTACAATTGGCATACCCCAGTCCTCGGTCATAGGGCCCCTCATGTTTGGTATATGCTTCTCTGAGGTACAGGCTAGCAAAGAAGGACCTACCCTGAATAGGTTTGCAGATGACTGCAAATTAGGGGCCATGATTGATTCACCAGCTGATACAGACACCCTCCATAAGGATGTCAGTGTGACGGATACCTGGTGTCAATAACATGGCCTCAAGCTGTATGCCACAAGGTGCATAGACATTCCCTTTGGATTACACCAATCACCCGCTGATTATCACATAGGTGGTAGTCCCTACATACATAAGACATTATAAGGGATCTTAGAACACAAGTAGATAGCACCCACTCCTTTGATAACCATATTGCCAAGGTGGCGTGGATATCCTTCTACGTGGCCACCCTAATCTGTAATGGGTTTGTAGCCGGAAAAAAGGCAGCTATTGTACCTCTCTACTCCTGGCTTATGAAACACATTAATGGGTACAACGCCCCATTTGGGATGTACCTTACAAGACAACAGCAACGGCTTTAAATACCACAACAGTGACACACCAAGAGGATTACTGACCTCTGAAGGATGACGTATGCAGCCCAACTACAGAAACCCCAACTGTACTCATTTGCTTACTGCATACCCAGAGGTGATCTCTGCTGAACATACAAGGCCCATGTCCAAAACAATATTGATGGATATGCTCCACATAAGCAGAAGCCACTGAGAGCCACATGCTCTGGGATATGTACCCACACACAACGATGACTAGGACGTGCTGGAGGGATACATTCCTGAACCAGACACTCACCATGCTTTGGAACATGATTCCTATGTACATCAGGCAGGGACCCTCACTAGCACTCTTCAAGAGATACCTCGATGGGTGGATGGGAGACAGACATGTACACCAGGGATCACTGCAGTGGCTCTACTGTACACAGGTGCAGGAAACAAATAGCTCTGCTGTTCACAGGCACAGGACATTAACCTAGGGAGGAGCCGCAAGTGAAAACACTGTAGTTGGGCTTACAAATGGACTTGGGCAGACAGCATAGTACCTAACTATGAACCTATGAAGCTATTACATGTCCTTCGTGCATGGATAATTGAGTATCTCTTCCATTCCAATTAGCTATCATGCTGTTACACTGTCTGGTGACTACAAGTCATATTTATCCTGTTATTGTGTATTGTACATGCCAATAGACATACCTGATGTTTGAATAATATAACAGTAATGCTATGTAAAATGTTAGACATGTCTACCTACAATACTGTACATTTCACATTTTTGCAACAATATCCCATAATGCAAATCATAATTGCACAGCAGGACCACCTTAGACATGTTATTCTCAGTTATATGCCCATACATATGCCTACTGTTACAGTATATCAACATATACTATCCCTTGTTATGGCACATACTTGTTGGACAAACCCTGCCACTGACAGTGGCTGGAGTGGAATTGTTGTGTTTAAAGCCCTTATGTAGCATGTATGAGGTGTTTACCTTGTGGCCCACAGCAGTACACACAATTTCTACAAGCATTACTATGCTCAACAATACATCAGTACAGAATACCTTTTCCCACTATATGCATTGCGTACACTTTCATTAATACAGAACAGGCACTACATACACTAACATACTTAGTGTTCTACATACCTTCTTAGTAGTCCGAGTTTACGAAAATATCAGTCTTATTCCTTTTTCTGTTTTAACGGTTTTCTCGTATGTGCATACAGTTTGAATGTATGACAAGTCATCCTTTTATACGTAGATACCAGTAACATGTGGTATCCTGCCACCAACTGGTGTTCCGGAGTAGATGATTACATGCACATCAGCTGTGTAGCTACTCCATTAGCCAATTACATGGCAACAGTGGAGTATAATTGAATACACCACTTAGGCATTGTCCCTTTGCCCTACCTGCGAGGAAGACGGCCTGGATGTGTTGTTTGTGATGAATTGCAACTGCTATATGGAGAGACACAGAGCTATTTTAAATTCATGTCCCCCGTGGATTGTGTGTAACAGCTAGAGGATGTAGTTCTACATGTGAGTGTAGCTGTTATTTCGACCGTCTGATATGAGACTATTGCAAACAAAACCTGTAACATCTGCATCTGTTCCATTGTACAAGAGGAACAATTTCACATAGCACCATTATAGTGTGCCTCTCACAAGGTATGTTAAGGCTTCTGCAGATGTTATTGAGTGAGTGGATGTTTGTGATGTTATTACAGTCTGTATTGCAATTGTTTCGGGTGTAGGGGAGATGTAGGTGGGTGTACATAGCAGATAAAGGTTTGTGGGGACTGCATTTATACATATTCCATATGTGTGTGAGGGCTCCTTCGCTAATTGAAGACCTATAATTTAGTAGACTAATACTATGGTTATTGCAGGCTTATTCACTAAGCCATTATTAATTGGTTCCTACATAGCATGCAGGTGATGTTGATCCTTCAATCCCTCCGGAAATACATCGGTATGTAATGAAATGTTGCTACATGAAAGCTGTCTCGTGTATTTCTGTCACAGATATTTGCACTCATTGGAGTTGTGCTGGTGACTGAACCTCTTTGGCATGGGTTGCCACCTTTTCAAATGGCCATAGTGGGACATTTGCAGGACACACATCATATTTTAGAGGCCGACACATACCCACGGTCAGTAGAAAGTATAGAATTTACATATATGCCTATATAAAAGCTTATATTCTTGTAGCGGTTTACTTGCTTATTCTGTTTCTTGTTACATGTAGGTATGTTAGATACAGATGACTATTTTATGCAACCATTATATTCACTATGGAACATGCAGAATGTCTTGAGATTGTAGGACATTGGTATTTTTACTCAATTTGGTCAGGATACTACCGCACATAGAGGGACTGCCCCTCGCAAGTTAGGACAGGTGTTAATCCTATGTTTAGCTCATGTCCATAGCACATATTTGTAATAGTGTATTATAGCAATAACCCATGCCTGGGTGTGGGTAATGGTGAATTTACCTGCGGTTGGTGTGGTTTGTTCACGAGGATGTAGCCCGAGTGGCCAAAGACAACTGTGGGTAAATCCAGCATTACCCACACCCAGGCATGGGTTGTTGCTATAATATAGTCTCAATATCCTTTGTTCATAACGTTCGGTCATGGCGGAATTTGTGATTGCTATGGTCCATGTTGTGCACATATACGGCATACCCATGGATTCAGGAGTGCACACACGTCCAACAACCACATTACCGTTCACAGACTCCCAAACCCCACAATACCGAACACTCAAACTCGCAATAGTCAAACTCCTGGAACTAACACAAACACAGAACACACACACACACACACACACACACACACACACACACACACACACACACACACACACACACAGACACACTGCTACCCATCACATCCAAACAAACCATCCAACACTACATATGGCCAGGAGGCCATGCCCCATACACACCCCATGTGGGTGGCTCCGCCCCCCCACACCACACCCAGTAGCAGCCATAGGTCTACTGGTGCTCTAGGCAAAGGGCACAACAGCACCCCCACCACACCACCCAGTGCTCCCATCCTGGTCTACCTAAACCAAATAAATACTGGTAAAGTACCCCCACTAAAGCGGCACCCTAGGCGGCTGCTTAGTTGGCCTATGCCTAACTAAGGCTGGCTATGACCACACCTACTGTAATAATCTACCTCCGAGTTAGCACGAACAGACACACGAAGCAAAGACACACACATACACATTACAGTCCCAAGGAAACACACACTGCACTCAGAACACACACTTACACACACTACAGCAATCAGAAACACACTTAAACACAGTACCTACCTGGACCACAGCACCAGCAGCAATAACTAAATGTCCCTTAACACTGTGATAATAGTACTCGCGGTTCTAGTGTTCCGGTACTGTGGTCTTTCGGTCTTTAAGGCTCGTGATTACGAGTGTCGGTATGTAAATAATTCGGTATTTGGTAGTATCCTATTTATTTGTACCTCCATGTTTGTGTACATGTTGTTAACTTATCCATATATTTGCAGATATATGTATATCTGTATATATCGACATATATCTCTCTATCACCCTTTCTATCTCTATATTTTATATATATATATATATATATATATATATATATATATATATATATATATATATATAAAGAGAGAGGGAGAGTGAACACACCTTTCATTGGGTACATGGCGGTGTATACTATTTTCTGAACTCCGCCCTTTTGTGTTTTAACCTGTCACAATACACACCTGCCGTTGGTACATCTCAGGTAGCTTAGTGGTAGGTGATTGTGTACATGGTTGCGTGTTCTACTCCTGGCAGTGGTCATTTTACCTCTCAGAGCTGGCACTATTAGTACAAGGGTAAATAATGCAGATTTTAGCTGTTCTGGCCATCTTTGACCTTGATCTGCATGATATTCAGCAAAGCTTAGACCTGTTTTGCACATATCCATGTAGTCATGTTTAAACAATGCTTACTGTCACTTGCTGGTGCATAAACCCACTAATATGTGCTTAAATGTGCTCTAATGACCTGCATCCAACATCCATTATTCGTGCCATCAGAATTCCGTAACAGCCCTTGCAGGTCGTGGAACCGGGAACATGCACGACACATTCAGTGGCTTTACCAATGAGGCATCTGGGATATGTACAAGTGTTATGGTGTTTTGTATGTGGACTGTACTACAGCTGTTCCTCCATACTGCAAACAAATGTGTAACTCAGTTAGTTTACATATGGATGATACCTATTAATATTATGTCCAAGTGATGTTTCATGGATGTGCTCCAGCTATGCGGATCCATGTCACAGTGAGACACATATTGCAATGTGCTGCACCTTGCCACAACCATAACTGGGGAATGCTGAGGTGACACATACCTGTCATGGGTACTCCCCATGCTTTGGAACTACATCCCTGATTACATTATATGGAGCCCCTCATTAACACACCGGGGAATCCTTGTATAGTGGGTGGGGAACAGTGGTTACACACCAGGGATCCCGTAATTGGCTCTGCTCCACAGAGGGACAGTTAGTTAATCGATGGGGTGGCCACAGCAGACACATTTTGCCTAGGCTGATGAATGACCTCTGAAATCAGGCATGTACCTACCGATGTACCTAGGAACCTATACATACAGTATCAACACATGCTGTTAGCTTCATTTACTGTTCAGGTGTTGACATACCTTGTACCAATAGCTGTTGTGAGTGCAATAGTTGAGGGCTGCCTATGTAGGATTCACACAGTAGACCACCTATACATGACAATTTACAGGTGGTCGTGTGTGTGTGTGTGTGTGTGTGTGTGTGTGTGTGTGCCATCCATGTTACTGTGTGTGCAGGTGGAGAAGTGTGGCAGTCTGTAAGAGCCTACACTGTCAGTGTATGTGCTATACGTTCCCTCTTTGCCAAGGCATGAGCATATTGGGCATGCCTCCGTCTGCCTACTGGGGCTAGCACACGGTGTTCATGGTCTAAATCCCTCTGTGCCTGTGATGCCCTTGGCAATTGCGGTGGGCTGTGAGGGCCTTCACCATTATGTCCCTGCTGCAGCTGTTTCCGCAGGATCATATTATGTAGCATGGCACATACTATGAAGATGTGGGCACACGTGCCTGGAGAGTAATGCAAGGCTCCATCAGATATGTCCAAGCAATGGAACCGTGATTTCAGCATCCCAAACACACGCTCTATGATGATTCTGGTTTGTGCGTGTGCCTCATTATGGCACTCTTGCATGGGTGTGTGTGCATTTCTGATGGGAGCCATCATCCACAGCTCCAGTGCATAACCAGCATCCCCCACAAGTTGGCCATATGGGATGTCCCCCCTGACAAATACCTGATACAGCTGTGAGGCATGCCAGATGTGGGAGTCATGGTAGCTTCCAGGGCTGCCAGCACACACATCCATGATAATGCCATGGGCATTACACATGACCTGGCAGTTGATGGAGTGGTATCCCTTGTGGTTTATGTAGCGCCTACCATGCTCACCATGTGGTGACTTGATATGTACGTGCCTGCAGTCTATTTTACCCGGTACCTCTGGGTAGTCTGCCACATGGTGGAAGAGACACATATTGCTGGCCAACACCTCCTGAGTTCGGGGGAAGTATATATGCTCATTGGCATGTGGTAACATGGCATCCAGGAACTGGTGGAGTACCCTGGATGCTGATGCCTGTGAGATCCCCATGATATCTCCAGTTGGCCTTTGAAAGTACCTGTGGCTAGTATTCTCAAGCTTACACATACCTTCGTGTCCACTGGGATGGGTTCCCCTCTGTTGTTTCTGGATCTGAGGCGTGGCTGGCACAGCTCAACAATTTGCTGTATGATGTCCCTGTCCACCCTGTAAGGCTCTACTATCTCCAGATCATGTAGCCCCTGGTAGGTTACCCTTGGTCTGAACAATCTTCTCCTCCTCTGGGGCCTGAGGTGGTTGTCAGCATCATCCTCCACACCACCTTCAGTCTCCAACACATGGTGATGAATCACAGCTATGGCAGCTCCCAACAAGTACATTGCAAAAGTTCCCCGTCTTTTTACACCGATGGTGCAGTGTTTGGGAATACACGAGTGTGTGTGAGGTGCCTTCACACTTTATACTATTGTGCTTTGAACACTGATGATGTCATAGGGTGTGTATGTACAATCATAGCTGCAGGGTATCTTACTTATGTGTTTTACCACAGGTACTGCTATTGTGGTGCCTTTGGTGTTGAATTACATTTAGCTGCCGTGGATCACCTCTTTCCCTTGCCTTCATTTTTCGTAAAGATTCCCCTCCCATTGTTGGGCATACATTCAGCAGCCTGCTTTCTTGTTTTGTACTTTCCCAAACCAGGATTGTGTTGCGAAATGTGTTCTCTAGTCAACCTACTGCAGGTTTGCTTTGCTCTGCGGTGACAGTTCTCTTTTCTTTGCAATCCGACACTTCCCCTATCCTGGTCTGCAGGTTGCTACTAAAAGCCTTGTTAGCTGCCGTCACTAGCACACTGTGAGTTAATAGGTGTTAATTACTCAGTTGTACTCCAATTACCCTACTGCGGCATTTCCTTATTGTCTTCCCATAACCTTCCTGTTTCAGCTCTGGTGCACACTGCATGCGGCCGTTTACTGGGTTTCAAGCACATTGTCATCCACGTACACATGAGCTTTCGGGCACCATGTGTGATCTTAGCTAAGCAAAGCAATGGCTACATCCACACCCCTATCCTGTGGCTTTGCTTAGCAATGGGCAACCCGGATTTGCAATGCTCCAATATGCTTACAGCTACGGTGGCACACCCCACTGCTCATGTCATGTATACCTCCAGACCACTCATCGGTATTGTACCGCTGCGCCGTATGGTGCATCCTTACGCCAGTGGGTCATTTGAGATTCAGTATTACTTGCCTCATTTGCATGGCATTGACTACTAATTCATAGTTACCGTGCCAAACACTGTCACAGACCCTTAGCAACCTTTGCAGCTTGGTTGTGGTGTAGCATGCATACCATTGACTATTATGGTGAAATCATGATTTGTGTTACATTGCCATTTTATGACATCTGTACATATTTTCCTTGTGTTCCCATTTGCGCACACATGCCCTGTGGTTGTACTTTGCGGTAGTGTGGTCATGACATTAAATGTTATTTTTTTATGTGTTGTGAATGTTTTTTTTATTCCATTGGCTGTATATTTAGCCATTGGCATATGTTAACTTTGTAATACGTAAGTTTGGTCCGCTTTCATGGCTCCGATGTTCTGTTTGGAAAAATGTAAACCGTTTTTTTTTTTTTGGTTTACATTTCTGTATGCTTACGCTACACTTGCACCACTTCATGAATCACTATGTACCTTCATTTGCATGTGGCACTACTGCGCATGGGGTGATTAGCATACATGAGGCGAGAGCTGCGCAGATCTGGTGTACGCTGGTAGAGTACGTGGAATTGGATCGTACCTGAATCGCTCGGCAGCCAATATTTGGCATTATACCACCTACGCTACGCCTGTGCCTGGCTCAAGCTTCATGAATACCTATATAAATATATATATTTTTTGTTTTACCATTTGCTGACAACTGCTATCAAACTTCAAATGCTTGCTTTCAAATATATTTACTTATAAATGTATTCAAAGTTATTTCACAGCATGTATAACATTACAATTGTTTCCCTTCTTCAATACCAGTTCATATGTCTAACTATAGTTACTGTGAAATTTGTGCTAATGCATATTTAAAAGGCTCTGCCTTTTATTCAAATTAACCTTTTAAAGCTGCCTGTCAATCAGAGTCTCTGAACATGAACAGCTCTGTTCTCTTGTTTAGGCAGGAATTCCAACTAAACTCTTGTTGTTTATCAGAGAAAGCTTCATGTGTTCTAAATGAAGTAAAAAAAATCTCAAGCTATGGAGAGAAGGACTTCATATCTAACCACAGAATCATCTCGCATAGGGACAACCCATCAGTCACAACAACTTCCATATCTTTCATATTGAACCTGAACTATTTCAAAGCCGTTTAAAACATCACAATCTCTCCACTGTTAAACATCAAAACATACACCCATAGCAACTGCAGTCACCACCCTCCCCAGTCCAGCACATCATAAATCATTCTATTAAATAGAACAGTAATATATTATCTAAATCTATGTGCTAGGAAGACAGGCAGATTTGACATTTTACTGTTAGTTTTAGTGAAACAGCTTTTCTAATATTACTGTAGTTAATAATTACATTGAGTTGTTTTCAAACTTAGGTGAAGATGTTTATCTGTCATTTATTTTAGTATATCATTTAAGTAGCAGTTTTAATTTAACATTGTTAATGTATTTTCATTTTTTATAACAAGAAAAAAGTATGAGATGCCACTAATACTGTGTTCTCTTTAGAAGGTAACTGCAGTTTATATGAATTAAATAACTTTAAATTCAGCTATGCTTTAAATGCAGCTATTTTCTACTTCAAATATAAAGTTTGTATTAGTTCCTGAGTAAGCAATTCTGCATGCATCCCTCCATAGGTTCATGGGTTCACAGGTAGGTACTAGGCTATCGGCCCAAGGGCCTACGTAAGCCTAGCCAACAAGGTTCCCTGGCTTCCGCCACCCAAGAAAGTTATTTTCCTGTGCCACTGTTGAGCAGAGACACAGAAGTGATCCCCGGGGTGTATTTCCTATTTCTCATCCACTCATCAAGATTTTTTGTGAAGAGTGCTATTGAAGAACTTTGCTTGACGTAGATGGGTAGCCTGTTCCAGAGTATGGGAAGTCTCTGGGACAGGAATCTATCCCTTCAGATTATACACTAGTATAAATGCTGTATGCTTCATTTATAGGAAACTAATAATATTTTGTCATGACTTACTAAAAATGATTCTTAATTATCTGTAAATCAGACAAGCATAAGACAGAAAAAAGGAATTCAATTGCCCGACGTTAGTAGACTCCATGTTAATTTTCTGATTCCTATTTATGTTATAGTTGAGTATGTTGTCATTTCATGTTTTGCTGATAAACATATGTAAAGAAGTAAAACTCAGCTTGTGTACATAAAAAGAAAAAAAAAAAACAATCCTTGACATCTTATTATTTCCTTTGGAAATAAAGAAAAGGGAAAAAGAAGGCTCTTTATTTTCCCTTATTTTTTTCTTTTCACATTTGTATTATTTCCATTGTCATTTTAAGGATATAATGGACTAGTCCATATCCTCCATTTGTTTAAAAATTTTGTTAGTTTGTAGATATGACACTCCAAGGTCAGCATCTTCAATTAACTTAACCCCATTAGAAAGGAAAATCTTCAGCCTGGCCAGGAACAGTAAATATATGTTTATCTGCTTTTTCTTAAGTTATGTTATAAGGGGAAGTAATTGCTTCCTTCTAAACATCTTTGTTGCTGAATAGTCATTATCAAAATAAATATTTCCTTCTGCTTTATGTGGTGACTTAGCTCAGGCAGTTTTGAGTACCAGTTCTTATCCTGAGACTAAATAAATTTAACCACAATGGACCTTGTGGAAGTACTGGATTTTGATACAGGATTTACCAGAGATCTGTGTGGTCTATTTATACCAAAAGAGAGAGCTTCATGCATATCTAAATTTTTAAGGATCCAGGTAGACAAGAAATTAATCATGTTGTTACCTTCTGTTCCTTCTGGTAGACCAAAAATATGAATGTTGTTCCTACTGCACCTGTTCTCAAAGTTATCTATTTTGACTAGTAAAGAGGTGTTCTGTTTTAACAGGAATTCAATATTGTTCTCCTGTTAACTTCATCTTCCTTCCATATCATTCAAGGAGTCTTGAATGCTAGAAATCTGGTTTCCCTCTAACTGCAGAGCTTCATTAATTGATTCCATTTGTTTGGAACAGTTTTTCTTAAAGTCATCTATTTTGGTGTCCAATCTATCTATTTTCAAAGACAATTCTTGAGTATTAGTAATGACTGAAGCTCTATTTTGAACATGGAGTAGTCTTTACATGCTGCCTTTGTATAACTTATGGTGCTGCAGGATACAGTAAAGACATTTTTTCTCACAGATTTTGACAGGAAAATAGTTGAATTTAGGATGCCAAAGTTTACTGTAATCCACGTAATTGAGTTGTTTGGAATTATTTAGAAAAAAAAACTTCCTGTCAGAAATATATGTAGTAGTAGAGCAGAAGAAAACTGCTG
Organism: Protopterus annectens; assembly: GCF_019279795.1. NCBI lineage: Eukaryota > Metazoa > Chordata > Ceratodontiformes > Protopteridae > Protopterus > Protopterus annectens. The sequence continues at coordinate 1,218,230,243 of NC_056735.1, forward strand.
CATCTCATCCTGGCCATGCCCCCCCCCCCCCAAGTTTCCAAAATCTTGACAGCCACAGAGAACACAGATTGTACTTACTGTTGATTGGGATGTGAATCCAAACTTAAAGGTTAGCCTGAGAACCTCAATTGTGTTCAGAGCTTTGTCATGGTGTTAGCAGGGCTGTTAGTTTGGCAGAATGCTTTGGCTTTTTAATAAGTGTTTGAGGTTTACAGGCCACATACCTTGTACCTATATAATTTCAAGTGTGAAAAATATTAACTTTGGTGATTGCATTTTCTAAGAGTGTCAGATTTTTATATTAAATACTTGCTAAAGAAACTGGTATACATAGGCACTTAACTGAAGGAAAAACAGAATACAGGCTGATAAAGTATCCATGCATGTTTTCTGATCCCACATTTTAAAAAGGAAGGTAGCAACAAAACTGATTTATTGTACAACGAAGGTTAAGAATAATCTAAAATTTTAAAGACTGACAGTAATATTGGTGTAAGAAGCAATAATAATGCTTTTGCACTATGACATTATGGTCTCAATTGATGTATGCCTTTGAGATTTATAAGCATGCTAGTGTACTAAACTGGCATTACTACCATTTCATCCACTGTTGCTCCTATAGCATCTAATTCAGAAAAGTTACTTTACACATTCTTTAATTCAGATACTATAGAGAGTCAGGCATAGTACCTACAAAAGCTGTACATGATTAAGCAACATAGAAATGGAGTAGCAGCAGAAGCAGACAGATATTGTATTTTAGATTACACGAAAGACAAGCCTCTGCCAGTGACCAAAAACTATTATGAAAATGCACTGAATGTAAGTGCTAAAGTTGCTCATCAACTGCAAGAGAAGCAGTGAAAGTCTGCACAGACAAAACAAAGTAAAAAAAAATAAAACTAATTAAATCATATTTTTCAAAAATCAAATAATATGCTTTAATGTCTGACTCATGAACAACACAAGATCAAAGTTGTACACTAAAATGCCATTGTAGTGATACATGCAATAGCAATTGTTGATGGCACATTTAATCACCTAACTGCTGGGCATTTTCTGAAGGTCTGTCCCCAGTATAGTGCCTGCTTTGGGCTATTTTAAGTCTTTCATTTAAAGCATTCATATCAGCAAAAGGGTTCAATATTTCTTCATGTAACATTTAATGGAATGTTACTGGCAAGAGTATCTGTAAAACATCATTGAGGTTGGGGTCCTACCTTCAGAGAAAACATAGGATCAGACATCATGAATATTATTGAAAAAAAATCTGTTTGCTTTTATGCCTTAAGGTATAAAATATGAAAGCATTCATTTTGTATCTGAAACCACACAGACATTATAGATTTACATGTTTAGTGAATTTTGTTTATTATTGATGGAAGAGAAATGAGAGCTGCACCATTTGTTTTCAGCTGACTTCTTTATAATAGTTTCACTCTATCAATTTACAAAAGTTATTCTTGCCTGAATTCCACTCTGACTTCAAAGGATAATCTTTCTCTCCACTACTTCGACATTTTTATGAAATTTCCTGGACAAGAGCTTATGATATTATAAATATTTCAACCACATTCCGACATCCTACTACAGGAGTTATGTTTAAATTTAATGTTATGTCAGATTGCCGCACTTCTGACATTATTTATTTAGCCAGCTGTAATTCATGTATGAGCTTTTATGTTGGTAAAACTAACTGGATGTTTTATGAAGGGATTAGGGAACACGTTTATAAAATATGCACTGGTGATACAACTAATCCAGTTTCTAAACATGTCAATGTGACTGACAGTACACATAGCTTTACATCTATGGTGGTTGAGACTGTTAACTATGATACAAGCCTGGGTGATTTTAGGAATTATACAAAAAGAAGGGAACTGTATTGGATTATTAAATTACAAGCAGATACATTACTGGATTTAAATGATAGGGCTCCTCTGAAACCAGTCTTAAAATCTAGGGATTTGATTTGTTAGATCAGTTGTGCTCCTATTTCATTGGTTATTTTATTAAATACATGTTTCTTATTGGTTATTTTTTAAAAGTGTTGTTGCTTAAATGTCTTTTGTGTTGACAGATTTTTATATGGACTGATGAAGCACTGGCTGTGGTGAGAAAGCACTTACATGTTGTATTTGATCATTTATTATTTTTATTAAAAGTCTGCTTGTTCATACTGCCATATTTCTGCATTTGCCATTTTTATTTTTCACATAATTTGTGATTATAGACTACTAACTCAGAAAGCACTGTGTTCAGTTGTATGTAGACTTTGACTGCATCGTAATAGGGCATGTGTTGGCTGCCTATGCCCTGGTATTGTGGCAAAAAATGCACTTTTTACTGTAGCAATCACCAGGCTACAGTGTTTTACAGACGGGAGATATTCCACAGTGTGCCCCAACATTGCTCTGACTATGACTATACATGATGGCTGCCCATAACTGCATAACTGATCTTGGTAGCAAATATCACATTTAACACTGGAATGCACTGTGTTTTATATATATATATATATATATATATATATATATATATATATATGTAATATATATATTTATATTTATATATATATATATTTATATGTGTGTGTGTGTGTGTGTGTTAATGTATGAGGATATTTGCTTTCAGGAAAATGTTGCAGCATATTTTTCATAAGTTGGCAATTTTTTTTAGAGTTAATGGAGATTTTGAACAATTTTTTTGTCATTTTTTTTCACGGATTGCAGAATAAGCAACATGGCATTTTGTTTATGTATAATATTAAAAAAAATGAAATTGACTACTTAGGTATTTGATTATGTGTTAGAATTGCCCCCGGATTCATGAAGCCTGCGCCAGCCGCAGGCGTAGCGTATGCGGGATAACGCCAAATATGTCCGCCGAGCGATTCAGGTACGAACCAACTCCACATGCACTACCGGCGTATGCCAGATCTACGCAGCCCTCGACATAGGTATGCAAATCACCCCATGCACAGTGTCGCACCATGCTAATGAAGGCATACAGTGATTCACAAAGTGGTGCAGGTGTAGCGCAAGCCCATGGAAATGTAAACCAAAAAACACGGTTTACATTTTCCCAAACAGATCATCGGAGTTATGGAAGCGGACCAGACTCATGTATTACAAAGTTAACATATGCCAATGGCTAAATACACAGCCAATGGCACAAGAAAAGATGCACAACACCTAAAAAACAACATTTAATGTCATGTCCACAGTAACGCACAGTACAACTGCAGGGCATGTGTGCGCAAACAGGAATACAAAGGAAATGTATACAAATGTCATAAAATCCAGACAAATCAGGATTTCACCATAATACGCAATGGTAGGCATGGCACACCACAAGCAAGGCGCAAGGGTTGCCAAGGGCCCACGACAGTGTTTGGCGCTGTAACTATGAATTAGTAGTCAATGCCATGCAAATGAGGCAGGTAATACTGAATTGCAAACTTCTCGCCGGATTAAGGATGTACCTGACGGCGCAGCACTATAACACCGAGGAGTGTATCAGTGGTGATACATGACATCAGCAGAGGGGTGTGCCACCGTATCAGTAAGCACATTGGAGCAATGAAAATCTGGCCTGGCCTTTGCTAAGCAAAGCTGAAGGACAGGGGTGGGGAGGAAGGTATAGAACCGTTTAGCTGAGAGCACACATGGTGCCCGAAAGCGCGTGTGTACGGGGATGAAATCGTGCCCGAAACCCGGTAAGCGGATGCACGTGCCGCGAACAATAGCATAAACAGGAAGGTCAGGGGAAGAAAAGAAGGAAATGCCGAAGCAGGGTAATTGGCATACTAATGAGCAATTAACACCAATCAACTCACGGCGGCCAATTGACGGCAGTAGACAACCCTGCATGCAGAAACCTGCAAAACAGGATAGGGGAGGCATAGGATTGCAAAGAAAGGAGGGGAGGACTTGGAATGCAAAGATAGGAGAACTGTCATAGCAGAGCAAAGCCAACCCACAGTAGACCGGCAATAGCACACATTACGCAAGATAAGCCAGGTCTAGGAAAGTACAAATGAAAGCAGGCTGCTGGATGCATGCCAACAACACGATCGTACATACACACCCTATGACATCATCAGTGTTCACAGCAAAGCAGTATAAAGTGTGAAAGCACCCAACACACACCAGTGTATTCCCAAACACTGCACCATAGGTGTAAACAGACGGGGAACTTTTAAAACGTATATGTTGGGAGCTGCCATAGCTGTGATTCATCAGCATGTGTTACAGACCGACGGTGTAGTGGAGGATGATGCCGACAACCTCCGTAGGCCTCAGAGGAGGAGAAGAGTATTCAGACCAAGGGTAACCTACCAAGGGCTACATGATCTGGAGATAGTAGAGTATTACAGGGTGAACAGGGACATCTTACAGCAAATAGTAGAGCTGTGCCGGCCATGCCTGAGAACCAGAAACAACAGAGGGGAACCCATCCCAGTGGACATGAAGGTATGTGTAAGCTTGCGAATACTAGCCACAGGTACCTTTCAAAGGCCAACTGGAGATATAATGGGGATCTCACAGGCATCGGCATCCAGGGTACTACACCAGTTCCTGGATGCCATGTTAGCACATGCCAATGAGGATATATACTTCCCCCGAACTCAGGAGGAGTTGGCCAGCAATATGCGTCACTTCCACCGTGTGGCAAACTACCCGGAGGTACTGGGTGCGATAGACTGCACGCACATACAAATCAAGTCACCACCCGGTGAGTATGGTAGGCGCTACATAAACCGCAAGGGATTCCACTCCATCAACTACCAGGTCGTGTGCAATGCCCAGGGCATTATCATGGAAGTGTGCGCTGGCAGCCCTGGAAGCTACCACGACTCCCACATTTGGCATGCCTCACAGCTGTATCAGGTATTTGTCAGGGGGGACATCCCACAAGGCCACCTTGTGGGGGATGCTGGCTACGCACTGGAGCCATGGATGATGACCCCCATCAGAAATGCACACACACACCAATGCAAGAACGCCATAATGAGGCACATGCACAAACCAGAATCATCATAGAGCGTGTGTTCGGGATGCTGAAATCATGGTTCTGGTGCTTGGACACATCTGGTGGAGCCTTGCAGTACTCTCCAGGCACATGTGCCCACATCTTCATAGTATGTGCCATGCTACATAATATGATCCTGCAGAAACAGCTGCAGCAGGGTCAAAATGGGGGAGGGCCTCACAGCCCACTGCAATTGCCAAGGCCAACACAGGCACAGAGGGATCCAGACCATGGACACACTGTGCCAGCCCCAGTAGGCAGACAGAGGCGTGCCCAATATGCCTATGCCTTGGCAAAGAGGGAACATATAGCACATACCTTGACAGTTTAGGCTCCCACGGACTGACACCCTTCTCCACCTGCACACACAGTAAAATGGATGGCACACAAACACGACCACCTGTAAATTGTGATGTATAGGTGGCCCACTGTGGAATCCTACATAGGCAGCCCTCAAACATTGTGCACACAACAGCCATTGGAACACGGAAATGTCAACACCTGAACAGTAGATGCGCCTATCAGCATCTGTCGGTGCTGTGTGTATAGGTTCTCAGGTACATCAGTAGGTACATGCCCGATTGTCAGAGGCAAAACACTAAATGGGGCAAACAGTGACTCCCGTTGCCACAACATCGAGTAAGCAACTGTCGCTTACTGGAGCGGAGGCAATTGCTGGAGCACATATGTGTAATCACTGTCCTACACACACTCATCACGGATTCCCCGCTGCGTTACTGAGGGGCTCCACAAAATGTAATCATGGATGTTGTGTCAAGGTAGGGGATGTACCCATGACAGGCATTCATCACCCCAGCATGCTGCATCCACGGTTGTATGAAGGTGTAGCACATTATCGGGTGTAGCTAATTGTGATATACATACCCAATGCTGGAGTACAGCCAGTAAACATCACATGGACATACCATTAACTGGACTCATCAATTTGCAACTAACGGAGTTATCCATGTGAGTGTAGTGTGGAGTAACTGCTGTAGTGTACTTCACATACAAAATGACATAATATGTGTACAACCCCCAGATGTCCAAGTGGTACATGCAGTGACTGTCGTGCATGTTCCCGGTCCCACATCCCGCAAGGGATGTAACGTAATCCCGACGGCATGGGTAATGCATTCCAGATGCAGGTCATCAGAATATGTGTAGCACACGTTAGCGGGAATAAGCGTTGCCCACAGCTGGTAAGCGATGTTTAAATATGACTATACGGATATGCGCGAAACAGGGCTAAGCTTCATCGACCACTGCGCAGATCACAGGTCAGTGATGTACAGAACAGGTGAAACCAGCATTAGTCACCCCTGAAAAAATAGCGCCTGCTCTGAAGGGTAAAACGACCACTGCCAGGAGTGGAACAGGCAATCATGTATACAATCACCCAACACTATTGCTAGCCAAGATGCACATATGGTAGGGTTGCCACATTTCAAATTACCAATGTGGGACATACGCCAGATGTCTGCAGGATGACACATACACCCGGCCAGTATGAAAACCAGAACATCAGTGTTTTTCATAGATAAAAAGCTTATTCTAGTAATGGTCGCAGGTATGTATTCCGTGTCCTGTAACATGTAGGTGGGTCAGATACAGAATAAGTGTTTTATGAAACTATTACATAAACTACAGGGAATATGTTTGTCCCAAAGACACAGGACATTTGCTATGTTCACAAATATTTCGCAGGACACAACTGCACAAAGAGGGACTGTCCCTTGCAAAGTGGGACGGGAGGTAATCTTAACCTATGGCAGGTGTGTAATGTGACAGGTACAGACACAAATGTGCGGAGTCCAGGAAACACAGTATACACTGACAAACACACAATGAAAGGCGTAGCGTGCCTGTCACTACCCCTGTCCGAGATATGTATATATATATATATATATATATATATATATATATATATATATATATATATATATTTATATATACACATAGATATATATATATCTACACATATATAATACAGATAGAAAGGGCGATAGTGTGATATATGTCGATATATAAGGGGTCACTGACATCTGCAAATATATAGATAGGTCAACGACATTCAAAACACCTTTGAGGTACAAATAAATAGGATACCGCCAGCTATGGAATGTGTCATACAGCAACCCGCGTAACCAGGAGGCTGAAAGGCAGAAAGAACACAGTACTGGAATAGGAGAACTGCGAGCAATATGACGATAGTAAGGACATGTAGTCACCGCTGCCGGCGGTGCGGTCCACGTAGGTACCGTGTACAACTGTGGTTGTGAGTGATGTAGCCTGTGTATGTGTGTGTTGAGGGTGCCATGTGTGTTTCCATGTGACTGTAAAGTGTGTGTGTGTGTGTGTGTGTGTGTGTGTCTGCATCGTGTGTCTGTAGGCGGCAACTCGGAGGTAGATGATTACGGTAGGTGCGGGTATAGCTAGCCGTAGGCATACGGTAAACACCTGTCTCACATTGGGAGGGACAGCCCCCTCCGGGCAGGTGTGTCCTGACATGAAACATTACAAAGGGCAACTGTCCAAGAGTTTAGGACATTAGTATGTCCCAAATATTATGCAATAGTTGCAGGAAATACCCATGCCTGTATGTAAGAAACGGAAATGTTACATGCAAACCGATAAGTAGCTAAGGTCCAAGAACAATTGGTATGTAATGAGGATTTGTGTACTGACCGTGGCCATATGTCAGCCTGTAAACACCACTGTGTGACCCGCAAGTGTCCAACTATGGCCATATGAAAAGGTGGCAAGCCATGTCACAGAGGGTCTGACACCAACACCACTGCAATGACTGCAAATATCTGGGACAGACATACACAGGATAGCGGTCATTTAGAAATATCCCTGCACATATCGCCGTACATCCGGAGGTATGGAAGTATCAACCTCACCTGCATACCATATAGAAACCAATTAACAATGGCCCAAAGTAAATTCCCGTAAAAGAAGTCTATTAAGTGATAGCACTGTAATTAGGGAAGGGGCCCACACACATATATATATGGACTACGTAGAAATGCAAGCCCCACAAAACTGTATATGCTAAGTACACCCGCTTACATCCCCCACACTGGAAACAATAGCAATACAGACCATAATCACAGCACAAACATCCAGTTAGTCAATTACATCTGCTGAACCATTAACATACCTTGTGAGAGACACATTTAAAGGCACCATGCAAAATTGTATCCGTCGTATAACGGAACAAACGGCGATGTTACAGGTGTTTGCAATAGTCCGTTATCAGACGGGTGGGATGACAGATACAGTCACAGGTAGAACCACATACTCAAGCCGTCACACACAATCCATGGGGGACATGACTCCAAAATACACTTGGCTCTACACATAGCAGTTGCAATTACACACAACAAAACACAATACAGGCCGTCTCCCCGAAGGCAGGGCAAATGGCCAACGCCCAACTGGAGAATTCAATTATACCCCACTGTTGCTGCGTAATTGGCGAATAGAGTAGCTGCACAGCTAAAGTGCACGTAATTAGTCACACCGGAACACCAATTGGTGGCAGTAAACCACATGTTGCAGGTATTGACGTATATAAGGATGACTTACCAGATATGAAAACTGTATGCTCATACCGTAAAACAGTTTAAAGAGTGATACAGAAGAGCGAGATAGAGATGAAATACCAGAACGATATCAAGGTATGTAGAACACTAACTGTATGTATAGTATGTTCTGTATTAAGTTATGTCAGTGTATGCATAGCCTGGTTTGCAGTAATTAAAACTGTCCGCCATGCATAAAGTGGGAAATGGTATTTATGTAGTGATGTCTTGCTGATCGTACTAATGCTTGTAGAAGTTGTGCGTCCAGCAGTGGGCCACAAGGTAAACAGCACAGACATCACAAGGGATGCAACATGACAACTTTAAACAGAACAATGTCTAATGACCCGCCATCAGTGGCAGGGTATGTCCAATAAGTACGTGCCATAGCAGGGGATAGTATATGTGGATATACTGTAACAGTATGCATGTGTATGGGCATATAACGTCAATGACATGTCTAAGGTGGTCCCTCTGTGCAAGTATGTTTTGAATTATGGGATACCATGTAAAACATGTGTAATGTATAGTACAGTAGATTGATATGTCAGATATGCTACACAGGAGAACAGGCATATGATGCATACCAAAGGTATCATATAGTGATGTGAGTAGTGTGTAATTAATTTATGTATAAACAGTTATGATGAAATAAATAATGTAATCCACTCTGTGCATTTTCAAAGGACGCAAACATTACTCCCATACTAGAATAGCAGAAGAGATGTGACAGACAAACAAGAACATGATTGGCGTGTACAATAACAGGATACATTTGGCCTGTAGTCATGGGGCATTGTAATAGCATGACAGCTAATCTAAATGGAAGGGCTATTCCAGTAACCATGAACAAAGGACATGTAATAGCTCCACAGGTTCATAGTGGGGTACCATGCAGTCTGGCAAGTCTATGTGTAACAACAACTACAGTGTGCACACCAGTGGCATCTCTCTAGGGTAGTGTCCTGTGAACAGAAGAGCCATGTGTAACCTGCATCTCTGCACAGTACAGCCACTGCAGTGATCCCTGGCATACATGTGTCCACCATCCACCAAGTGAGGTATCACATGAACACTGCTACTGACTGTCCATGAGTGATGTACATAGGAATCTTGTCCCAAAGCATGGTGAGTGTCCAGTCTGGGAATGCAACCCCCAAGCACATGCCACACACTGTCGCGTGTGTGCACATATCCATGAGCATCATGCTCATAGTGGCTATTGTTTATGTCGCGTATGCAGAGTATATCCATTAACATATTTGCAGACATGGGCCCTGTCTTTGCAGCAGAGGTCACCCCTGAGTATGTAGTCCGCAAATGTGTACAGACGTGGTGTCTGTACATCAGCCACAAACTTTAACTGTCATAGCTCAATAAACGTCATGGCGTTTTAATGTTGAGTTATGTAAAGCTGTTGTGTAAGGTACACCCTAAGCGGGGTGTTGTACCCATGGATGTGTGTATAAGTCCGGTGTTCAGAGGTACAATGGGTGCCTATGTACCAGTTACACACCCAGTACAGACAAGTGTGGACACGTAAAAGGATATCCACGCCACAGTGGCAATGTGGTAATCACAGGGGTGTGTGCGACATACATGTGTTTTACAAATACGTACAATGCGACATGTATGTAGGGGACTAACACCTATGTGATAACCAATGGGTGGATGGTGTACTGCAAAGGTGATGTTCATACCAAGTTTCATACAGGTTGAGGCCATGATGTTCATATCAGGTATCTGTCACAGTGACACCCATATGGATGGGGTCTGTATCAGCTGGTGGATCAACAACGGTGCTTGGTATGCAGTGGTCTGTAAAGCTAGGCAGGGAAGTCCCCTCAGTGGTAGCCTGTACGTCAGGGAAGCATATACCGAACATGTGGGCCCCATGACTGAGGATTGTGGTATGCCAAGTGTAACTGGAATGCAGTATGTGATATGGTATGCCACCCTCAGTGTGTGTGTCCCATCCATTAGCCACTCTGCATAACATCCTGAGACATATGTTGTGATGTGCAGGTGGATGTGCATGTTGTCAATACCAGAATGGAGAATGGTGCTGAAAGGCAGTGAGAGGACAATGTAGGCTGTGTGGACCCACGTGTCATCATCAACTACTCTGGCGACTGTATGAAAGGTGTTCAACAGGTGTAGGAGGCATGCTGTGGCCCCAACAAGACCAACCCAGCTGTTATCAAAGGACTGGAGCACAACAAAGACTCAGCTAATGATGTCCATGATGATGTGCCCTATAGCTGTGCAGAACAGTCCAGTGAGGTGTGTAGGGCAATAGTCCCAGTCATGCATTGTGGCACCACCTGTGTGGAGTATAACTGTTGCTGTGTGCCAGTCAGGGGCCACAATGTCTGGTACAAGGCTATTACTGAATATAGTGTCCCAGTGGGGAGACATGTCATTCAGAGGTCTGTGGACATCACAGCCTGGGATTTTGTAGGGTGACAAGGAGCCAGTGTCCTAGGACATATAGAGTGCATGTCAGTACTGTGTAGGTGTGACCGCAGGTACACCACAATGTTCCTGCAAGGAATGTGGCTTCGTAGGGAGTGAGAGGGTGTAATGTTAGCATTGAAGCCATCAGACAGCATGTTGCCAACATCACCTGTTACTGTCATGTTCCAGAGTGACAGTTGTATGTGTGAGCAAATGTGGGTATTGCATACGACTACTGACATACCACCATAATGCCTTGTGGTACATCTCGGAGTGTGTCACAGTAATGTGTACATAGCTAGTTATGGAGTATGTGATGAGGGATCCTGTGGCCCTACCGAGGCTGACCAGTGAGTTACCCCACCCATGGGAATGTACACCACTGTGCAACAGCCCTCACCTGTTGTTGTAAACTATGTCCATGGAACCCGCACCCCCAGAGTGTCGTCTGTTATCTGGTGTGTACCATCATGGCTCTGTGTGGAATAGCATGATCCATATTGTCGTGTACATGCTAATGAAGTGCACTGGGGTATGTCTCAGTGTTTGTATGTGCATTGTCCACCTGCACGTGTGTCATGACGTCAACTACCGCTGTCATACGACATCTGTAGTAGGTGTTGTAGTACTCATCTACTGTGTATGCCGTGAAGTGTGTGGTGCTGGTATGTGGCTAACAAGGGTGAGTAGCATCTGTTCGGATTCCACCAATGAGGGGATAACCCCAGGTGTGGAACAGCAGTCACATGTTGGTAGTGTCCATGTCAAGGATACTGTTGGTCTTGGAGGTAGTGTATATGGGTTGAACCAGCCAAGCTGAGATTATGACTCACAGACAGCGTATGCCTAATGTGTCGGTACATATGCGGCTATCACAGTTAAGTGTGGGTTACTGTCAGTCTCACATCAGTAGCAGCAGTATGAGCCCAACTGCCCAGTACACCATGAAATGAGGTCTGGTAACCATGGGGTATGTTGAATCCGCAGCTGGTAATACTGTGCATGGCAGTTCCGGACACAGTTATTTGCACGTGGAGCACCTGTGATGCATTGTGCTAAGTAACCAGCCGGGATGTGTGTACAACATAGTGGAATATGGGGACACCTCAGCCGTGGGTGTGCCAGTCCAGGTATGTGCCTGAGAGGTACGGTCTGTCTATAACCAGTCATTGCAGGTGTGCTCTGCAGAGCCAAGAGGCAGGTCCCAGTCACTGCAGAGACATTGAAGTGGTGCAGTATCAGGTGTGAGCCAAGAGGCAGGTCCCAGTTACTGCAGAGATATTGAAGTGGTGCAGTATCAGGTGTGAGCCAAGAGGCAGGTCCCAGTCACTGCAGAGATATTGAAGTGGTGCAGTATCAGGTGTGCATTGCCTGCATGCATCACAGAGGATGATGTCAAGCACTGTGTGACATGACCACATGTTTCGCTAGCCAGTTCCCGTTCTGGTGGCGACTGTTATTGGACACTGTGCAAGACAGGCAGTATAAAAGTAGCAAGAGTCCAACATGTGATCCGTACTCCCAGGGCTGACAGGTGCAGGTCAACTGTGCCACAGCATCATGTTGTTTGACCAGGTCTGTCAAAGTGGACGTATACCAGATGCCTGTGGAATGACAGCAGAAGCATGGACAACTGTTGGGAGTGACACAGTCGCTCGTTGTACAGTGGTAACAGATCCAGATGATTGCAAAATGCTCCCCAGGGCTCGGACCACACCATCAGGGCTACAACACTGGTGGGCTATTGCATGTCCCTGCACACGTAGTCTGTGCCCTGAGATACAACTTCAGTCACACAAACATGGAAAATGACAGTCACATCGTACCTGCTGAGTTGTGGCATGTGTGCATAGGTTATGTTGCAAAACCAGTTACTTGACAGCAGGATGTAAGTGACTATCGCCTTGTGTAGCCTGCTGAGTGGAACAGCAGTGTGACCGCCAACAGTCACCTATGACAAGTGTGTTGTGTATGTTATGACACTCTATTGGCTGTATGTGATGGGCACACGTGTCTGTGGGCTATAGGTTGGTGTGGTTGTCTTTGGCAATGTGGGCTGCCATTGGTGCCCACACAGAGTATGGAGGGGTACTGTACAAGGTGTCTCCGTATGTGTGGCCTGTGGTGGGGATCATGTGGGACTATGTGATGAGTGGGGTGTGTTGCCAATGTTGCACATCCCCACATGACTGTCAGGTGCAGTCAGGGTTGGTGACAGTATAACCCCCAGCAGGGCTGCATATGTGCATCCCCCACAGGCTGTACTTCTGTATGTTGGGAGGTGTGCATTGACTGTGTGCATGAGAATAGCTCTATTGCCACATGTACAACATAGTCATCATAGTGACAGGCAATAGCACTGGTATGTGCCAGTTGGACATGCCTGTATATAAGTGGTACGTGCCAGGTGGACACGCCGTATAAACCACCATGTCTCACGAGATATGTGAGTGATGTGTGTATGACAGCTGTTGTACTGTAAGCAAGCTGGAAATGTATGGACAGACAGTGTACCTGTGAGGACTGGTGTGAAATGGGTGCTAAACTTAGCAGTAGCACATAACGTGCCAAGAAGCTCTGAACAATGCCGAGCATGCCCATACATTACAGATAGGGTGTTGGATAATATCAACCCACAAGTGTTGACGACAGTCATGATTGGTGGCACCGTATCAGAACACTGCCGGGTATGGTCTGCAAGTCCATGAACCATTATCAATGTAGATGTTAGCAGTACATAGGTACAAGACAGTATGGATGTTTGACTACAAATGCCTTTGTATGTCACAGGAGTGTTCTACTAGTGGCCTGTTGACAGACTCACAACTACTAAAGGTGCTACAGTGACATGTGCATATCACACTGTGTCATCTACAGTAAACCAGGGTTAATGCGTTGTACCCCACCCGCATTGTAGCCCATACCACACAGACAAATGTCAGCCATCTGTGTAAGTGAGGATGTGAATGGCCATGACCTATGGGCAATAGTTGTCACAGTGTTGTGAACAACATACAGAATGGGCTGTGTGTGTGAGGTGTGTGACATATGTGCACATTCTGGTGGATGATATTAGCAATGACACCACTAGGGGAATACCCCTGTACCCATTAAGTAACACCTAGGTTGTGGTCAACATTATGGACACTGTGTTAGGGATGGTGTTGTGCAGTACACCTCCCTGAGCTGGAGATGTCTCCCTGGCCCTTTAGGTAGTCATCCGAGGTACCCATGACATGACAGGGTGGTATCCATGAGCACGGAGATCATTGGACAGGCATACACAGCACCCATGTGACCAATATTGGAACACATATCACCCTCCAGGGGTAGGGCCCATGCGTGGATGGCCAATACCAGCCTCCACAATACTCACCTGCAGTATGCAGCATGCTATCCACCTTGCATACAGACATATGCCACACTATGCTGTTAGACATGCGACATGTCCATAGCCTGATCTGAAAGACATACGTCATGGACAACCACCGTCCTACAACTAGGATGGCCACATGCTGGACAGATCCCTGTGCCATACCTGTGACATACTCCTGCCATACCATGCAGCCCTGTCCACATAGCTGCACATATCATCCCTGTCATACATGGTGTGATGGCCGTATGGTAGTATCAACTATCTGGATCAGTAATGTGTCACTGATGCCCCTCGTGGTGGCGTAATGGGTGTCAGATACAGCTAGGAAACCCAGCCCGTACATGCTATAGCCTATAACCTTACCTGCGAATGACGTCCGACTAGCCATTGTCCCATGTCTATCACATGTGCAACACAGGCGATCCATTGCAGGATGTTCAACAGCTGTACAGTGCAGTGTAGATGTCTATGACAAAACAGATGCATGTACAGGTTTCCATGCTTACTTGGTGCATTGTCACTGCCCAAGTCCAGTAAGGCTGTGTCTGTGTTGATATGTAACATATACACAGCATCAAGGTCAACAACATTACCGTGGATACATCAGGCATGTGCAGATAGGTAAGAACACCAGTGCAGGCAAACAGACATGCCCACATGAAGACAGACATCACATGCAGTAGGAACACTAATGAGGTGACACACATATATGGGGATGATACCCAATGTATAATGGGTGTTACATGTGTGTGACACATACATGCCAGTCATGTTAGTGTCATGTTGATTTGCAAAGATAACTGTGCAGATGTACTAGAAATGTATGTGCAGCAGTATCACTGTACATGTCTGTAAATGTGACCTGTCACCTTTATCATGTCTTACAGATAATGCCTCATACATGCCTACCAGCATGCAGCCGACAGGAGGATGATGTCGTAATCCCGTACCTCCATGAGAACTACGAGGTGTTATTTAGCCATGTGCCATAGCATGCACAGCAGTGGGATGACCTGTGGCAGGATCTTCGCAGGAGGGTCAACAAAGTGGATGGCCACAACCGCACCTACCAGCAGGTGTGCAGACACTGCACGGACTTGATACATCATGCAAAACAGCGTGCCACTGCAATCACCAGGGAACAAGGTGGAACAGGTGGTGGGCCACCAACCCAGCCTCCACTCACACACACAGAGGAGCTACTGGCCAGTCTGGGGACACCCTCGGAACAGCTCCCACAAACACTAGCTGCCATCGTGGAGGAGGGTGTCTCCCAATGAATGAGCCTGGAGTTGCCTGGTAAGTCAGTACTGAACATATGGCCAGTATATCCCACGTACGTGCATGTGTCAGTGTACATCATGTAATGTAACAACATATGCAAGGTATGTGGACATACATGCTTCATACTACATTATGCTACCCTGTGTATGCACCATACCTCTGAACTGTACAGGTATTTGCAGGATGTCCAGATGTCTGTCTCATATTGTCGGTGTGTTCCTCTTAATATCTGTCCCTTTCTGGCAAATAGCTGAGGAATGGAGTCATTAAATGATGACATACATTTGTGTTTATGACTGCACATTCCGAGTAAAAACCATGTGCATGCAAACCTATTAGTCTAGCAAATTTCTAAGTTTGTAAGACCAATATGTCACAGTTGTCCCTATTTGCCCCCCATCATAGTAGGCTTTGTCCACATTTATTGTTCTAAGAGGTTGAGAGGTATGGTATGCACACGTGCTTACTATATGCTATTGTACAGGCAAATGTGTTAACTTGCACTGTGCACCCTGTGGCTGTCATACAGTCATGGATGATGTTCATACTGCTGTGTCACCCTATACAGGTACCTCTGGCATGCTGCACAGACAAGAGTCCGTTGCAGGTGAGACTGTCATCAGTATCAGGCATGTCAAAGCATAGATCTATTTGCCATGTGGCCAGTTAATACATGGATATACAGGTCGCATCACCCATCATCCACACAGGCCACCCGTGTGCAATATATACAAATGAAATGACACACAGACATGAAACTACATTATTTGTCATTGCTACATGTGTGTCCAGCTGTGCATACAACAGTGGAGGTGTTCTACAATGGAGGCATATGTACTATACAGTGGAACAGAACGTGTGGTACACAAACCAGTACCACACAGTGAGCAGTGATATGGGCAGACCACAGTTGTCACCATTGTGTTATATGCCCCTGCAATGGGTTCACACATTGTGATGTTCCATCCGACATGTCTCAGATACGTAGCGTTTTGGTTGCAATATTGTCACAATTTCCCATAATCCATATCCCACATATCACACATACACCTGTTGTCTGCATAGCCCTGTGGATGGTGACATATCCAACATCTATGGGTGTATGTCATATGGGACAACACAGACATGTGTGATAGATGGCCATCACATACATGACCAACACATATGCACACATGGCCATGGGGGATGGTCAGAGACATGTAGCCACACAGTAGATGGGATGTGGATACACCCTGTCCCACTTTGTCCACACATGGTCCAATTTCAGCTGTACTAGACCGATTGTACAGGTGATGTGGTACGCTGCACATCTTAAATGCCTGTGCACAGCTAGTGGAGGTGTCAGTGACGTCTACCTCATAAGATGTGTTGAACATGATGTCTGTGTCATAGCATAATGGTAGTCACCTTTACAGATTCCACTGACAGTGACACCAGGCCACAGATACTGTACTTTCCCCTTGCTGCTGTAGGACATCACTGTTAGCTGTGCACTTTGTGTGCGTGGTACATCAATGTCATGTGTGAAATGGTGACGTGACAGATCCGCGATGTGTGGACATGGTTGCCAGGCAGCTAACACTCTGTAGTCATCATGCAGGGGTGTCATCTGTATGTCCTCCAGTGACCTGTCACATGACACAGCATGGTTTGGTGTGTATACACCTCAGCATCGTAGGTCACAATCCACAGGTATGTCATGGGTATGCATGCAGTTCTGGATATGCAATGCATATATATCATGCACTGTTTAGCAATATAGATGCCTCATGATGCCATGCAATGGCACAGTGTCTGTACTTCACACTGTACAGCAATATAGACGGCTCACAGTCCCCTATCATGCCCATGCACATTTGCTCAACATGCATTCTATCTAAAGGGCATATGGACAACACTGCAATGTGATACCCAGTATGATGCTGTACATGTGTCAGGACACCATTGTGTCAGGCATGCATGCATGTTAATGTACACGTCAGCAGATTACATGTCAAGGTCATGTCAGCCATGTGTACTGTTATCCTGTTCTGGTCCACATGGTGTATCATGGGGATGCATGCATACTACCATGATCGTGTGAATTGTATGGATAATGATATGACACCTGCCTGCTGTAGTGTGCATTCCAGGGGGTATGCTTACAAACACTATTGATGTCTGAGCTGCATGCTGTCAGTTGTATCACAAGCATGCTGCATGCCATCTGTCATATCACATGCATGGTGTGTCAGTGTGTGTGTGTTTGTGTGTCAGTGTGTGTGTGTGTGTGTGTGTGTGTGTGTGTGTGTGTGTGTGTGTGTGTGTGTGTGTGTGTGTGTGTGTGTGTGTGTGTGTGTGTGTGTGTGTGTGTGTGTGTGTGTGTGTGTGTGTGTGTGTGTGTGTGTCAGTGTGTGTGTGTGTGTGTGTGTGTGTGTGTGTGTGTGTGTGTGTGTGTATTGTAATTTAGAGTCTTTCTTTGCATTCACAGGTGATGTAGGTGCGTTACCCTCCTGTGGTCCATCTGATAGTGTCCCCACAGATGCTAGCAGTGATGAACATATGCATGAGGTACAGGCAGGGATGTCAGGGGCTGAATCTGTGCCAACGGTTGCCATCCCAGCTATGCCCCCCTCTTCCCCACACACAGTTCAGCTACCAACACATACCGCATCAACAGTGGCCATAGAGGAAGGACAGTCAGCGTCTGTTAGTGTTGAACAGGAATGTGTGGTGGCTACAGAAGGTGTGTCTCCACACCATGGTGGCAGTGTACTGACTGCAGATGTGCCATACAGGCATGTGGCTGGTGCTGCTCACAGGAGGACCTCTGGCAGACATACACCTGCAGGACATAGCGCAGCATCCAGAATCACCAGACACATGTTCCAGACTGTAATGGCGGCACAGGCACGTGCTGAATGGCAGAACAGAGAAGGGCAAAGGCTGCAGAGGGCTGCTATCAGTACCCTAAACAACAACATTCAGGCATTGGCAGGTGCTCAACAGCAGATTGCTGATGTTCTGGACAGGCGATTGGGTGACATGGTCAGAATCCTTGACTGTGGCATGGCAATGCACGAGCGTGAGCTGTCTGTGCTGGAACATCTGGTAGGGGTGAGGCATAGGCCACGTGGACGTAGGCCAGCTACACCACCTAGTGCAGGTCAACGTGAGCATGCCACCTCACATGGCCGCTCCCATAGTGCCAGTAGCAGTAGCTGTGCAGCTGGTGCTGCGCTGTCCACACCAGGACACAGCAGGCCACGTGGACATGGCCCTGGATGTTCCCGGCGGGGACACGGTTCCAGTGGCCATGTGTCGTCGGACAGTAGCCATTCTGTACCTCCGCCTGGTAGTGCCCGTGCAACCCCTGGCAGGCACAGGACACATGGCCATGGCCAGCCACAGTGAGCTGTACAACCTGGTCTGTACAATCTGGAGCTGTCGATAATACCCTTGTGTAGGCCTCACAAATGACAGAACTGTGTGCACACATACACGAACACAGCAAACACAACTGTAGGGCTCCACAACACCCACATGCATACGGAACAGACATGTCCAATCAAATCACCGGCCCTTACCCACACACATGATGTCATCCATTGGTGCATCCTATGCCCCTGGCAAACAGTATCACCCTGTGCATATGATGAAGCCTGTGCCACATCCCTGTCATCCACACCATCGGTGCAGGGATATGCTCAAATGGTCTGATGCACAGGGTGAACAGAATAGTGAGAGGTGTATCTAACATTACTTGTGTATGCATATTGAGAGATGTGTATGTTGCATTGGTTGTGTGTGAATACTGAGAGATGTGTATGTGACATCGGTGGTGTACTGTCGACATGCACCAGTCATACCATGTAGTCCAGGTGCAGCATGCATTGTGATATGTACACAGTATGTGTCTCGGTTACAACAGTAAAGGCATGTTGGTAATGATGCCCTGGTTCCCTCCTATGGTGTACTGGCATGTGCCTACAGGTAGCAGTGTTTGCAGTCCCCCATGTGTAACTGTGGAGTACTCACAGGCACGTATGGCAATATCAGCATGCTAAACGTACCCTCAACCTGAGTGTTGGAAAGTCGAACATGACACAGATGTCCGCACATATACTGCACCTGAAGCATGTGGTCAGTTGAACAGGCTACAGCGGACAGAGACGTGACATACATACCAGGAAACATTACAGGTATGTTGATATGGTGCAGGGGTTATACACAGCGGTCTGGCCAATGATGATGTTAGAGGCCACTTGATAGCATGAGGCCACACTGTGTAGCAGTAATAACCTGTCACATTACAGGAACATGGCCACATTCATGGGGTCTACAGCACTATAACACACACCCCATAGTGTTGAGGCGAAGAATCTTGCCTATGTGGTCATCACCCTCGCAGTACTTTGCACCCACACGACGTGGCACAGAGAAGGAACATGCACAGGTAGCCAGTACGGCTGGGACCGATGGCATCAACAGGGTAGTAGACTGCATCACCATGAGGGGTTAGTCACCATGAGGGGTTAGTGATGCTGTTTTCATTGTATGGTAGCATACACCCTCACACCAAGCACAAGGCAGCCATACATACATACATACACACACACACACACACACTGTGGTGACCAGAAATGTGCATACAGATAGCTGATGTGTGTGATGCACCACACCTGCCGACGTCATGCTTTCCACACTGCAGTATGTACAGATCTCTACAATGGTGTACAGGGATGTGTAACAACTGGGACGTAATCCCCACCATATGTGACATATGTGGTCACACAAGCGGACACACATGGCAGTGCTGGGAATGATACACCTGCCATATGATGAGACGTTTGATAGACATGCAACGGTATTGTCCACATTATGTGTACCAACGCTATGTCTGGCAATTGTGTTGATATATGCACACAGGAAGATGTAAGTGTTACAGGTGTCATGTGACATATAGTTGGTAACACCTGACCACTGTGTATGCGTTATGTCATCACCGTCAAGTAACAGTGACATAGCGTACTGTTTGTACATGGCATGGTAGGATGGCATGTGACACACCTGTGAGCCATCCCCGGCACACATACATCTACACAGGTGGATCACCACTTTATGTACACACATCCCTCCATACGTGATGTACAACCAACCTTACTGTCTGTATGTCACCATATACAGGTGTCAATGATGGGGCTGCATTGCGCCTGCATGTTGTAGTTAGACGCAGCTGTGTTACGGACATTGGCCACTGCACATGCATGGTTGCTGCGTGCATAGTACAGATTGTACATGTGTGTTGGTCCTATATGTGTCTCCTGTAGCCATGTTTGTATGCATTGCTATTGGTGGACATGTGTGTTGACATACATAACACATGGACTGTGGTATGATATCACAGGTGTCATGGGCGACTACTACAGGGGAATGTGTCCTTGGTCAACATTGCTACCTCCTGTACTGTGAGCATTCAACAGACATGGACCCACCTTCCATTTGTGTGTGTCTGATTGCTTAGGCCACTGTTCTGCACGGGGGACAGCAAAGGCTAAGCTATGTACATATGTGTTGTGTGTGTGGTCCATGCACACATCCACTACAATCACATGTATGACATATCCAAACATGTGTGTTCATTGGTGTACAGCAACACTCATCTGTCACAGCTGTGTACGACCCGGGGCCCCTGGTATGTCTTGAGCTGACCTGGTCATGTATAGTGGTATCATTGCAATGCATGACACCTGTTGGAACCCTGTCGGTACATGTGTACTTGGCACAGTTGCTGTAGACCTCTGTACAGTCCACTGGTCATGTGTCACATGGTGTTGTGGTAATGTATGGCTGTATATTGCTGCAGCAACGACATGGTGATGTCTTGAGGGCTACAGTGTAGACTGTGATGTGTACGTCTGTGATCTGCACCTGTGACAGCTGTGATGGCAGCTGAGTGTCTACTGGTCATTGCATGTGTGTGACCGCCCTGTGCATGGGGACAGTTATACCTTACTGTGCCCTTCCATGTTTAGACTCCATCTGCATGCAGGACGGCCCGCCCTGTGCATGGGGACAATTATACCTTACTGTGCCCTTCCGTGTTTTGATTCCATCTGCATGCAAGACGGCCCTTTGCAACTGCTAAGTGTGTGAGCATGCGCTGTACGCTGTTGTGTAGATGGACACACAGGACAGTCCAAACTGAGCCCTTGCGTGTTGAGACTCCATCTGCATGCAAGACAGCCCTTTGCAACTGCTAAGTGTGTGAGCATGCCCAGTACACCGTTGTGTAGATCGACACACAGTACAGTCCGAACGGACGTGTATTACTAAGCGTGTGGCCATGGCCAGTGACACCTTCTGTCAGTGATGTCCCTCTGTGCATGGGCATGGCCGTTGACATCCTGTATAGCCATGGTGGTCATCCAGGCAACAGATGTCCATTTTCAATGTCACGATGGATGCCTACCGAGTACACACTGGTCGACTATCTTGAAGGGTGTACTGTCTGTGGCACGTCACGTGTCTATGTATTGTTGTTGTAGTGCTCCGTAAATCTTAAGTTGTCCCGATCACACCACTGCCGTGTGTTTGTCTACGTCTACCATGGGGCAGTAATATGTCTGTATGCTTTCAGACTGATCACTCTCTATACAATCCCTGTCGGCGTCCTTGCCTTTGCGGATGATGACACGAGCCTAGAAATATGCCTCTGGGACTGCTGTGTTTAGTAATCTCAGTAGCGCGTTCTGTAAATGCGTCATGCTGTAGTATGATAGAGTAGTTAGGTGTATGTTCGATGCCCTGCCAAGTGTGTGTGTGTGTGTGTGTGTGTGTGTGTGTGTGTGTGTGTGTGTGTGTGCGCGCATGCTCCCGTCCGCCTGGGGACACAGTCATGCTTTTAGACGCCTCACACCACAGATATTTCCTACCGATGTCTTTGCCTTTGTGGATGATGACATGCACCTAGAAGTATGCCTCTGGGACTGCTGTGTTTAGTAATCTCGGTAGCGCATTCTGTAAATGCATCATGCTGTAATGTGATAGGGTAGTTAGGTGTATGTTCGACTCCTAGCCCTGCCAAGTGTGTGCGCGCATGCTCCCTTCTGCCTGGGGACTCAGTCATGATTTTAGATGCCTCACACCACAGATATTTCCTACCGACGTCCTTGTCTTTGCGGATGATGACACGCACCTAGAAGTATGCCTCTGGGACTGCTGTGTTTAGTAATCTCGGTAGCGCGTTCTGTAAATGAGCCATGCTGTAGTGTGATAAGGTAGTTAGGTGTATGTTCGACTCCCAGCCCTGCCAAGTGTGTGTGTGTGTGTGTGTGTGTGTGTGTGTGTGTGTGTGTGTGTGTGTGTGTGTGCGCATGCTCTCGTCCGCCTGGGGATTCAGTCATGCTTTTAGACGCCTCACACCACAGATATTTCCTACCAACGTCTTTGCCTTTGCGGATGATGACACACGCCTAGAAGTATGCCTCTGGGACTGCTGTGTTTGGTAACCTCGGTAGCGCTGTAAATGTGTCATGCTGTAGTGTGATAGGGTAGTTAGGTGTATGTTCGACTCCCAGCCCTGCCAAGTGTGTGTGTGTGTGTGTGTGTGTGTGTGTGTGTGTGTGTGTGTGTGTGTGTGCGCGTGCGCGCATGCTCCCATTCACCTGGGGACTCAGTCATGCTTTTAGACGCCTCACACCACAGATATTTCCTACCGACATCTTTGCCTTTGCGGATGATGACACACGCCTAGAAGTATGCCTCTGGGACTGCTGTGTTTAGTAATCTCGGTAGGGCATTCTGTAAATGCGTCATGCTGTAGTGTGATAGCGTAGTTAGGTGTATGTTCGACTCCCAGCCCTGCCAAGTGTTTGTGTGTGTTTCCAGCTGCATGACAACAGTACATTGCTTTTACAGTATTCACTCTCCATATCATCCGTGCGGCATCTTTGCCTTTGATGCTGCTGTCTGCAGGCTAGACGTATGCCTGTGTGAATTCTGTGATCTACTAATCATGGTAGCGCATTCTGTAACTGCGTAATGCTGTTGTGTGGTACAGTGGTTACGTTTGTGTTCTGCTCCCAACCCTGCCTCGTGTGTTTTGTGTGTGTGTGTGTGTGTGTGTGTGTGTGTGTGTGTGTGTGTGTGTGTGTGTGTGTGTGTGTGTGTGTGTGTGTGTGTATGTGTGTGTGTGTGTGTATATGTATGTATCTATCTATATATATATATATATATATATATATATATATATATATATATATATATATTGTATATAGATATGTATGTTGGGATTATCACTCTTGAATGTGCTGCATTATCTGTACGTGATCACCTTGGATGTATGTACATCTGCTATGGCTCTGTGATAGTGCGCATACTGTGTGCTGTAGTGATCGTGGGTTATACTTAGGTTCATAGGTTCATAGATCAGTACTAGGCTAACTGCTCTTGTGAGCCATTTTAAGCCTAGAAAATTATCCCTTGGGAGACTCGAACCCTGCACCTTGTGTTTGTAAAGCAAACACCTTAACCATTAGGCCACCCTCCCAACCCCATTTTGTGTAGTGACCGGTTATTGTGTTGCTGGGTATTACATGAGCATTGGAAACAATGTTAGTACAGCACCTTTGAATGGTCGTATGCACATCTCAGCAACAGTCAGCAGTGGTTATTACTTTGGAGGGTAAGTATGGCTCATATCTGTATGTAGTAACTGACAATTCTATGCAACTCAGGTTAACATTACAGACTCACATTTATCCACAGGTTGTGGTACAGATCCCAGGACTGTATGTGTATACATTGACAGGTGCAGGACTGGGTTAGTTTGGATGCATGGAGGGGTGTCCATGGCCAGTATTGGCGATCTCCACAGCCTGGCAGGTACGGTCTGTGACTGTCCCACAACCTCCTGTATATGGCTGACACATGCTGTACCTGTGTATATGCAGACACACACACTTACCACAAACAGCTAGGGCTATCACATACAGAAACCCATTGCATCACCATTGGGCCATGCATTAACCATTGTCCCTCACACACACACACCTACGTGTAAATTGGATGGCTCAATGACAACTCTGGAAATGTAACACCACACCCTGTGCATATGATGTCACCTGTGCCACCACCTGTGATGTGTAACATTGATGCAGGATCAGACTAACCTGGTGCTGATGCAAACGGTGGCTTTATTCCACTGTATTGATGTTAGAATGCTGTTAACACAAAGTGTGTTACTTCCAGAAATATATATCAGCAGGCATGATGCATTGCAGCTATGACCATCAATGTAGCATAGTTTACAGCACTGTTAATTCTGATGATGTATTCTCCATCCATGTGCCATTTCACTGATGTGTGTAGTATTGGCAACGTGTGTCTGAGTGTGCAGTACATGTGTGATGTGTGTAGCACACACGTATACATGCTTACAAATGCGTACACTGGCATACACAACATTACACAGGCTTCACCATTCGTACACTAGCTTACTTGTTCTTCAACATGCGTACACGGGCTAACACACGAGCACACATGCTTACTCAGGCTTACTGGTGCGCACGGGCGTGGACACACTGTGGGCAGGTTTGCAGGTCAAATCGGTGGTATCCATGGCATACACCGTCAGTGTCCTGACTTTCCCTAGGATAGCTCATAACATGCCTCTTCCACTGAGTACTGACAGCAAACATGTGACACTGCTCCGGTGAGATTACAGTGTTTTATACATACATACTCATGTTGTCACCTATCTTCTACTCTAATAGTCCCTTTATCCTACACTACACTGTAGAGGCTTGGACCATATGGCATGACATGTTGTGATTCACTATCCTCAGCCTCACTTGCATCAGATTGCCTACAAATGCTTCGTTACATCTCTGACAGAGCGCTTCCACACATAACAACCAGTACGCAGTAGCCATGTTGTCTCCAGCTTGCCATTCATCTGCATGGCGTACTAACATCTAACTGAACCTACATTTTGTATGTATATTATACATATTTGACTTGTTTTGAAGTGCAGCGCGTTCTCGTGGCGCTGCGCTACGCTTCCACACCGGAGATCGGGAAGGACAACTACAGTTTTATTGATATCCAATGGACAATAATGCCACTGGCCTTAGATTTGGACATTGGCATGCTTCTTCGAGTGTATTCATACTGTATTTGCAGCTATCATTGCTCTGTTTAGCAACGTGCAGAATGTTAGTCGCCTAACATCCGGGTACATTTCTGCACATAACTCTTCTCTTGCACGGACAGCTTACTCTTTCACGTATCGCATATTTAAATCATTTGCATGGCTTTCACATACAAATGTGGTATGTTGCAAATCCCAACATTGTCCGTGCAACGTTCGTGTTACAGGCGGTCTTGCACGCCCCTACAGGAGTTTGCTGAATAGCTTGGCAGACATCTTTCCTTGCTGTACTCTCACTCTACTTATACACGCTGGAGGCTTCATGTATCATGGCCTAGGCTTTGCTGTGTGCTATGTCTATTTGTGGTGTATGCATGGCTGTGGGTATGTCCCACTGCCATCATTTGTAAAGGTGACAGCCCTATAGGTACTTCATGTAGACTGCTGTGTCATTTCACATGTCAGCACATACCTGCGGCCTATACTGAACTTCCTACTGCAGCGCTTTTCATACCTTCTGAGTTATCTTGCAGTCGATAATGCCGTTTCCTCAGACATGTATCTGTTTCTGATCATACCTCTCAACCTCCTAGAGCAAAAAGTCTGGACAAAACCTAACATGATGGGGGGACAAATAGGGGCAGATTTTAAATATTGCTCTTACAAACGTAGATAGTTGACAGAATAATAGGTTTTGCATTAGTATGGCTTTCTGAAGGATTTGGGGTCTTAAACTCAAATGTTTGTCATTATTTAATGACTTCAGCTCTCAGGTATTTGCCGGAAAGGTACAGATTTTAAGAGGAACACACCAAACATATGAGGCAAACATCTGCACATTCTGCGAAAATCTGTACAGTTGCGAGGTATGTTTCTGATACAGGATATCAATTTTCTTACACCAGTACACACAATATATGGCGGCATCACAGGCCAGATGCCATTACATTCCTATTGCAGGACACACCCACCCAGAGGGTTGTATTCCTCACAAAGGCCAACAGGTGGTTATCCACACTAATTATTCTATCATATACCTTATGTGTACACCAGTATTTGCGCTTTCCGTCAGTGGCAGAGCTCACGTACGAGTATGGGGGACTGGACACTGTATCGGTGACACTGCATGACACCCTGAGGGACACATGTCTTTTGAGTCTATTAACCTTCCACATTGACTTTCACAGGGCATACATTGTCATTCACATTTGTTGAAGTACATGCTTTTGACTTGTACATGTTTTGTCATTTGTCCTGACGTCTTTCTTCTCACCTGTCAACCTAGTATCACTAGTTCTGTACATTTATTTAGGATGGGTTACCTTCATACCTCTCACCTGTACACATTATGGGTAAACACCCCAAGGCTTGACCTATGATTTTGTTACATTTGTCATAATAATGTGCCTTTCTGGTAAATTACTGGCAAGGCATTATGGACTGTGAGGTTAGATAATAATGACTGACATTTCTATTTCATGATTACTAACCCTCATAACATTTGTATTCCTGACTACGCCATTATTCTATCAACGTTCTGACTTTGTCTTGGGTATATTTAATATAATCCCTATTTGTATTTCATGTACTATGCCTTAGTCCAGCTGCCTTATTTTGAAAGTTTGGCAGGTATGGTTACTATCTTGGTCGTACGCATGTCTATCCATGATAATCACCTACATGACACTGATATAGGTCCCTTCATCTTCCCCCAATGGTTTACACGATATCCAGTAGATGGGTTGAACCTTTTTGGAGAATATAGGCATGTGCTATACCCACATAAGTATATTAATCACTCCCATGGGGCGGACCTAATAAATCTGTGCCAACCAACACCTAGGCCCATTTCTGCATACCCATGATTCCCATACCTGACACCCCTCCACAGTATCCATTAGACATGTTTAATGTGAGTGATAATAAAGTGTGAAGACACTTCTAAGCACTCCCAACTCTCCGGATATCAGGTCGTACGTCATACATTCTATCAACCCATGTGTTATTACCCTTGCACCTGCTACTGTTGCATGTACAGCTATATCGTAGTTGCAGCTGTGACTTCCTTTGCATCGATGATGGTTCGCACTTCGTACGGGATCAATTTTTGGGGTCCTGCAAAGGACACCTATATTCATGTTGAAAGTGTAGAACTTGCAGGCCTGTCACACTGGTACTTTCCGGGCAATGGTTTGGAAAGCAGCAGTGTATTCTCCTTTCATGCATGTCTGTCTGTCTATCCATAATAGCTGTACCGTGACCTATTTATGTACATGTGTTATATCTACAGGGACATATGTTTGTTGTGTATATATCTATTAATGTATTGTGTGTGTATAGATATATATATGTACATATATACATATGTCTGTACATTCCTCATTTCATAATTTGCTTTGGTTTAAGTCTGTGGATATATGTGTGTGTGTATATATATATATATATATATATATATATATATATATATATATATATATATATAGATATATATATATATATATAGATATATATATATAGATATATCCAAATTATACCTTTCAACTGTACATATTTTCGCTGAATGTACAGCTCTTTGCCTCTTATCTTTGGTCCGTTTTTCATAACCTTGAGTCTATCTGGCAATTTAGTGGCATATCATTAAAGACTGACGTTGGGTAAATAATGACAAGCATTTCTGGTTATGACTTCATACCCTTCAGAGAATCTATGCTAGTGATACACCTGTTATTCTATCCACTTTCTATGTTTGTTAGGGCAATATCTGGGGATTGTCCCTATTTTTACCAGTTGTTTTCATGGCTTTGTCTGGTTTCATATTGTACGGGGTTAACAGGTATGAGCCATGAATATATAACGTGGAGAAAACAGCATTCATTTGCTATGCTGTGAGCAGATTACACATGCGCAGGCGCACTTGCATATCCTTATTGTGGGTTACATATGTTTAATAGATATTTGTGCTTACGTGGCCTTTCATAATTCTGACCGTAGCAGTTACATATCTGTATTCCGGTTTACGGACTGATGCAAAACACACATTCACCTTTACATATTTAAATGTGTGTACAGCACGAACGCATTCATTACACTTAAAGTTATATGTGCAGTGGTCGTAGGTCTACCGGGACTGCATTCACGTTGGCTGGATGCCGGAACCACTATTATATTGGTGTTCTGCCTCACTGATATGCATACCCATAGTACTTAGCTACATTAACATATGCATCACCGCTTCACTTACAACACAGGCATCCATTCTCCTGCTGGGAAAAACACAGTACTACATATTACACATTCCCTATTGCCTACTGCTGTGGAGCCCAGCTGCATTGTCAATCATTCCAAGGATATGCAGAGCGCCAAGGCATATAGTCTTGGCACATACAGGTCTTTGATTGTCAGGGTGTTCATGTAGTGATCTGGGTTTAGGCTTCTCCGCCTGGTGAACGGAACTTCCCTGGCCGAGTTAAAATGTCATACGAAGCATATGGACAGGGAGTTTCTCCCTATTGTGAATTTTTACCTGTGTTTATAGACACAGGTGTTTGGGCACCTGTCAGCAGCTTATTCTGTTGGCAATACATACTATGGGTGGGGTTGTTACAGTCCATACTCCATGGTGAGGGGTGTTCCCATTCACATTTGACTATTACCTGTATTCAGTCATACGGGGATTATTATTTTGGACATGAAGTGACTACAGGTATGCAGTTGTACATTACACAAATCTGAAGGGTTGTTACTGTAAATATGTACGGACCATACCTCTCAACCTCTTAAAGCACCAAATCTGTGCAAAACCTACATGATGGGGGGACAAATAGAGACACATTTTAACTATTGCTCTTACAAGCTTAGAAAATTGATAGAATACTAGATTTTGCATTAGCATGACTTTTCTGAAGGATGTGGAGTCTTAAACTCAAAATATTTCTCATTATTTAGTGACGTCAATCCTCAGCTATTTATCAGACAGGTGCAGATTGTCGGAGGCACACAACAACAATATGAGGCAAAACTCTGGTCATTCTGCGAATATCTGGACAGTTGAGTGGTATGTTATGGACCTCTGTAATACGCTGTTGTGTTCTGGCACAGCAGTAGCTCATCATTAAAGACTGAAGTTGGAACGTGCTGACAGACAGTTGGGTTTCAGACTTCATACTCTGACATTAATGCCAATGTGCAAACTGTTATTCTATCATATTTCTATGTTTCCAAGAGCTATCTTTACAAATTGTCCCTGCTTTTGGACCTTTGTCTCACTTGTATTCACAGCTCTGTCCAGATATCTCTCTCACACAGGTTGACAGATATGGTCGGTCACGCCTGCACACAGTAAGTGTCCCTCACACTTCATCAGGGTTATCCTGTTTACGTCAGTGTCTTCTTCACCCTCATGCCATTTGCCACTATGTGAATGTGTGCAATATATTCTCCCTCCTATTCGTGTCGGGACACGTGCGTCACGAGAAGGTGTTTTATCCTGGGTAGTAGGTTATGCATGACCACTTAGGGCTGGACAGTGTCATGGACTTCTACTGCACGTTCTGACTTTTGTCCAGATATCTACAAGATTGGACATCATGTCGTCATACCCATTCTACTATTTACACAGGTTAGTTATCCCATGAGGGATATCCCAAAAATTGGACAAGACCAAAACATGTCAGATACCGAAGACGTTTGTGGCTTTACGAAAATGTGCAGGGGGTTTTACATGCAGGAGATACATGGTTTGCAATCCTGACACTGCCTAGGGTGACAATACCTACTACATATACATAGGGGTCACTGTGTGTAGCTGTGTCTGCAACGAACCAGTAGGCCAAGTACGGCTGGATTTGGTGGACGTTCTGGTATGGAGGCGGGTTGTGTGATGTGGAGGGTATGCTGGGTAGGCCATTATGCATCCAGGTGTGTTGCATTTGTTATGGCCAGTTCCATCAGGACCAATCTGTGGGTATGTGACGGTGACATATCTATACATTTGTATCGCACATTTCCATATTCATATGTTTGTGGGATTGTGTTCTACACTATGGCCTGTCTGCTTGTCTTGCAGCTGTTTCTACATGTGTTTGTGTTTCTTTCCACTTCACCCGCTGCCCCCTCGTACACCTTTGGTTCACCTTTTCTGCATACGACACAGTATCGCCTTTGAGGATTTTACCATTACCCACCCACCCCTCACACGCAAATTCCTCAAACCCCACAGATCACTACTTTGGTTGTTGGCCAATGACACGGCCAGAGTAACACATTGACTACCCTACATGTGTCGGGTACATTTATGGTTGTGTGGACTACCCTGCCATGTTTGCTTTCCACATGCTATACCTCATGCACATAGGTACATGCCCATACTTCACTTTCATTACTTGGTTGGTATACCCGGGTACTTATTGGTAGGATGGCATCGTTTCCTATGTCCAAGCTATTCCTTACACATATCCGAATGTTGTGGACAATGCCTCCCCACAGTTGACGGTTGTGTTTCCACCTTTTCAATTGGCCACAGTGTGACAGTTGCAGTGAACACAGCACATTTTACAGGCCGACACATACCCACGGTCAGTTTGGCAGATAGAACTTACAATTCTTGCCTATATCTAAGCTTATTCTTGTAGCATTTTGGTGTCTTATTCTGTTTCTTATGACATTTATGTAATATACGTACAGAGAAAAACTGTTTAATGCAACTATTACATGACATCTGAGGAAAAATTATGTCCTATAATCTCTGGACATTTGCCATTTTTACAAGTTTGTGTCAGGACACATCTGCCCACAGAGGGACTGTCACTTGCAAAGTGGGACAGGTGGTAATCTTAGTCGATGGTATGGATCATACTGTTCCTTTTGGCCTACATGTGTCCTTATTGTTGTAACTGTTTATATGCTCCTTCTGTTTCGTTTACATGTGTATTCTATTTCCTATCACATTTGGTATGTGAAATACGGACATACCTTTTGTATGTGACTATTACATGCCTTGTGGGATATGATTCGGACATACAGTCACTACATATATCTACATTTCTCCTCATGTATTTTGTTATGGACACATCTGCACAGCTATATACCCTCCCTCACATTATGGGTCAGCTGGTGACCCTCTCCATTGGGCTGGACGTGCCTACTGGCGGCACGCTAACATATGATAAGTTTCACTTCCACATGGTATAGCTATCAACACTACGTTGGACTACGGGCACACGGTTTTCATGTCATTTGTTCAAGGGTAGGGACCCGATTCCCTACCGTGCATTTGTGTTTGCTTCTTCATTTTCTGTTTGCAGGGACTATCTTGCATGCTTTGCATATGTTTCAGTATCCACGGACACTGGCAGGTGCGATTACTATTGCAGGCGGAATATAATATTCAGCAGTTTAGGTTGCTCATCGACAGCCGACATTGACATGCCTCCATGCACAACTTCGATACACCCCATGCACTCACGCACATTTCCTATGCACGTGGCTGTGGCGGCTGCGCGCCTTCATTAATATGCATATGGCATGACTACTCCATATATATGCTGCACGGTGTTTTAGAATCTGCTTTAGGCACATAATTGACTGCTGGTAATACATTTCCATTTGGAGAGAGTTTTCTTCCTGACCATCTTATTAATTCACTTCAGTATGTTTAGCACTTATGATGCATAAACTTAAGTTTTTCATAATTCCTGCAAATAGCCAATGATATCATCAAAATCTATCACTGGAGCTATACCTTCCATTTGTTTATCACATCACTTCAGAGGGTTGTATATTCTACTCTAACCCATGGTATGCATTTCAGGCAGCTCTACTCACGACAAACTTTTTGCACTGATACCTAGTTAGAAGATTTGTTATTCAGATAAAATATTTTACCAAGATCCTTACAAAATATTGGAACATATATTAATTATTACCATTCTTATAAAGAAGCCGTCTTGCTGAGGGATTCATTAATAGTGTGTCTGTGTTACAACCAATCTAAAATGATGCATCTTTATAGTATGATGAGCAGCATTGCTAATCACAAATGCATTCAGTCAAGTCACATTGAATTTCAAAGTGTCTTTTCTTAGGCCCACAGTAAATGTTTGTGACCAAAACATTATAATACACTTCCTGGCCACATTTAACTATGTAATGTAAACAAACAAGTGGGCAAAAGAAACCACATTATGCAAAGCGAGCAGATGCATATCTGTAGTAAGGATGCAATCAACATCAACAGACAAATAAAGAAATATCTGAGCAATGGCAAGGCAAGTAACAAGCAGATGGCTGGAGTGGAGTTCAGTAACAGTAGCGGAGAGTGACCATTAGCAGCATGGTGATTTCCATAATCAAACATGTATGTAAAGGTACTGCCGATAAAATGTCTAAGTCATTACAGCCCTTAAAGACAAGTTTAAATTAAGCAAAGACATACCTCTCAGCCTCTCAATACAAGAATTCTGGACAAATCCACAAATAACAGGGGAACAAAAGGCCCAAATTAGGGACAATCTGTAAGGATTGCTGTTATATACTAAGACAGTGGATAGAATAACATATGCACTGGGACCAAAAGTGAGTGGAATAACACATTTCTATGAAATGGCACAGTTGATATTAGGAAAACAAAATGTGCATACCTGAGTCTGAATCCGTGACCTTGTTAAAGAATATATATTCACCAGAGTTGGAGATTCACAAGGCATGTTAACCGAGTAGTCAAGACAGAAGTTGCTGCCAAATGTATTTCAAGAAAACAGATTAAGTGACAACAGACAAATAAAATGCACATACATGCACTCAGTCTGCTAACCTTGTTCAAGTATAAACTTACCAGACTAGGATATTAGCAATGCATGCTAACAGAGTACTCAAAAATAGGTGGATGCCAAATAAATATCAGGGGATAGACTAGGTGGTAGGCAAAACATTGATAATGCAAATTCATGGCCTTGACTAAAATATGCCACAAAAGAAGGTATCCTGAAGTGGTGTAAATAATATAGACATGTAAAGTTAAAAATAAAGCTGCAGAATGTGAAATGAACAGAGAAAAATGCCATAGTGCAGGTGCGGAATAAAAGCCATGCTCACTGTGCAACTTTAGTGAGGAATGTAATCCATTAGGTGGTGATACCATCCTACCACATTTTAAGCTTACATGGTTTTATTAAGTAATGATAATGGCAACTGTAATTATTCCACAAGTTAGATTATCACAAATTTGAACCCTTACCTGACCAACTCACAGCAGTTGTCAGAAATTACACATTCAGGGAAATGTCATCAACATTGTGTTTGAATGACTATGGCCAAGGTTAAAAGTGAATGAAACACTTAGGGAAGACCCCCCCCCCCCAAAAGTGCCATATCCAAGTAACATTTTGCAAAACACAATGTGTACTTTATGTCTGTATTACCTATCAGCAGTTACTTTAATTACCAACACTGGACAGGATTTGAACAGCTATCTACTTAACTGGCATACCTATGACTTGTGTATTAGCTAATGACACCATATAACTCTACAACAGTTTTAAGAAAAGCACACATTTGAAGGGAGTGTGACAGCATTATTAAAGATAGACAGATATACATTGTAAAAATAAATAAAAATAAACAGAAAAACTAGTCTTAAAACCTCATTGGTGTGCTCAGTTGCAATAATTCCCAAAAATCAAGAAAACCAGGTAGTGTTCCAAAGCAACAAGCCTTTATTCATCACAGAGAAGCAATCCTCAGTAACAAAAAAATCAGAAATATTTTGCAGTGTTAAACATATTAGGTTTTATACACTTAGAATTAGGAGTGGAAATATATGCATATTGGTTAATTTTAAACCAGCCTACTCAAGGCAAACAATATAAACAGGCCGTAGAAAGAGCATTTTAGAACAGCAAGTGCCAACCCCCACACACTACTATTGATTAGATCAAATTAATCCTAGTTAAGAAAAACACTGCCTATTTGCAGCCCAGTTACCAAATCAGGTATTAAGAAAAGCATAACATACACAAAAAATGACTCTTAACTAAAATTTCTTTCAGTTAACTAACACAATAAAGCCTTCATCAGGTCTGTGACAAAAACTAAAATCATATACATGGGTAGATAAGTAGAAAGAGTTAACTAGATTGATACAAGAAAAAAAACATAGTTATCTAACTATAGATCAGAGTGTGTGGTGTACCTTTAAGAGCCATTCCAGTCTGTGGACATGTGCGTATAAGTACTGAGCATGTGCAAACAAGAGTGTCATTTTGAGTGAGCAGCCGGAGTGAAAGCATGTATGTGTGTAAAAGTCAATCAGTTAGTTTGTTTAAATTTTATGTTTCAGTCATCCATCCTGATGTGCTTGTGTGTAATAAACTACTTAAATGAACCCCCAAGCCTCATTGTCTTATCTGGATATACAAGATGAGTGACATGGTGTCAGAATGGAATCTGAAGTAAAACTTCTTCAAAACCATGAGTTGTGCAACCACACTTGGAGGAATATACAGAAGTGAATCACCTGAAGCTCAAGCGACTTGCAAACAGGTCAGAAAGATAAATCTAGGTACTAAAACTCATTTAAATGATTTTTTTCCTCAACAAATATAAAATGAAGCATTCAAACTTTTCAAAAAGAGTCTTTAATTCAAAAAAATGTTCAAAATTATGATATATTGTTATAAGTACTCAAAATGCTTACAGAAATGCTTGAAATAACTTCCAAATCGCACAAAATGTATACAAAAGGGAAAATTAGCATATTTTTGTTATGTGCTTCTTTTCCATATTAACTAAAGCTGGTCCAGAATGTTTCCCTGCAAGTTCAGCAGTGCACGGCTTAATTTGGTGGGGGCTATTATTGTACTCCATTTTCCATCCAGTGATTTATTTATCACAATATGAGTCTATCAGATAGCTATTCTATCTTATGGATTCATATATAAATAATCTCTTTCTGCATTGAGTATTACAATAGAGACCTTATGGATTATAACAAGGGTAGACCATTTGGTCCATATAAAAGTGTGAAATTCTCTAAGACTGGCTCCAAACCAAATAAAAAGAAATGCCCAAGGTCAGTATTAAAGAAAAACAATTTTTCCTCTACAGGCACCTCAGGGGATGAGTCCTCTTCCTACACAGACTCTGAATTAGCAGTAGGTATAACCTCACCTACACCAAAATGGGCCAATACTAGCACAATTTCCCTATAGGAAAAACAGTCACAGGAGGAGGGGGGACGTAAACACAAGAAATGTAACAAATGTGGAGACTTTACTTCAAATCTTGAGCAACAAGTAGAACATAATAATGTACTCAATATTTCATCTCATGTTCTTACCCCTGTACAAATTGACCTTCTTAATAAAGGCCTAAACTTTGTGCCAGCTTTCTTTGTTGCTGAAAATAATTTTCTGTCAGATTTATATTCTTTTGGTAGAACATTGAATTTAAAATTATTTTTTGATAAAAATAATGATTCTTTTTCTGTTGAAGAGGCATTTCGTTTTCAGAGATCAAATTTCATGCCACCCATGCATCCTGTGGTACAACTATTTTTACATAATGCTCTCAAAGATCTGCATACTTATCATGGTGAAATACAGAACAAACCTCATAACCTCTCTAAGATTCAACAAAGGGCACTGATGGAACTCAAGTCTAATACCAACATAGTCATTGTTACTGCAGATAAGGGGGAGCCACTGTGGTCATGGACTTTGATACATATAATAATGAGGCTTTATGACAACTCAACAACCATTTATATTATATGTCTATGCCATTGGACCCCACTAATACATTTAAACATCAGATATATGATTTCATTCAAAATGCTGTGGATGAAGGGGTTATACCTAACAGCACTGCAAAACATCTTATGATAAAGGATCCCAAAACGCAACATTTTTATCTGTTACCAGAAATTCACACATTTCTAACTAACCCTCCGGGTAGACTGATTGTTTCTGGTAGGGGATCGCTGACTGAACCACTGGCTGTTTTTTGACTCAATATCTGAAACCTCTGCTGCCCCTAGTGAGATCTAGAATACGTGATACCACTGAATTTTTACAAATACTATCTGATGCCCAGGTTGAATCACATTGGTTCCTTTGTACACTGGATGTGGCCTCCCTATATACCAATATTCCTCATTGGGCTGGCCTTTTGGCCATTGAGAATTGGTTGGGAGTTGCCAAACTATATCCTCCAGGATTCAATACTTTGTCAATACTCATGACGGAACATGTCTTGATCAAAAATATTTTTTATTACCAGGGCAAATGCTTTCTGCAAACTAAGGGGGCGGCGATGGGGGCATTTTTTGCCCCCATTTACACTGATTTATTTATGGTTTATATAGAAGAACACCTCATATATAATCCCCTTCACAATCTGTATTTGCCAGAAATGGACATCTGGCATTGATATTTGGATGACTGTTGGCTTATATGGAAGGCTGATTTGGAGTATTTATGGGAATTTGTTGATTACCTCAATGGGAACAAATGGGGTATTGAGTTCACCTGTACACAAGATTTTAACCACATTACATTTTTGGATGTCCTAGTTACCAAGAATGCGGATGGTACTTTGGACACACAGGTGTTTCGTAAATACCCTGAATATAACTCACTTTTACATGCGACCAGTCATCACCCGCCACATGTCATTCATAATATACCAAAATCTCAATTCATGAGAGTGAAGCGCATTTGCTCTGGTAGTGACAAACATAATTATTATAAAGCTGATATGGTCAGGAGGTTCAAGGAACGTGGATATAAACCTGGGGTAATCACTATGGCTTGCAGGGAGGTTAGTGGTATGGTCAGACAGGAATTGTTACAATATCAACATAAATCCACAAATGAGTCAGCCCCTATCAGAATGATTGCTATATATGGATGCAACACCAGTATTTTTTGTGAGGTGGTACAGGAAAATTGGAACATCTTGTTGGCCGATGAGAAAATCAGCAATTTGATTGATGAATGGTGCTGATTTGGCTTTAGGAGAGGTAGGACCCTGGCGTCCCACTTTTATCATTATAAGGTGGGTACCCAGGTAGCTGTTCCATTTCAACAATCTACACTTTCAGGAGATACACTGCAGGGATGTTTCAGGTGTGGTCATTGTATTCATTGTAATAGACTTAACCAAACAAAAAATTTTAGCAGTCGCAATACCGGTCTAGTATATGATATAAAATTCTTTGCCAATTGTTCATCGGATTGGGTTATATACCTTTCCACCTGTACATGCTCGGCCTTTTATGTGGGCCAAACATCCAGGCCCGTTAAATTTAGGATCAGTAAACACATGAGTGACATCAAACTTAAAAAGCAGACAAATGCAATATATAAGCAAGTTCTCAAACATCCCTCTGCAACTTATACTTTTACGGTCATTGACATTATTAAGGGAGATAGAACAAACAAGAGTGGCTGGCATAGCATTTTGAACAATAAAGAAAAAAGATGGATAATTAAGTTGGGGGGTTTAATTCCTCCAGGATTAAATAAATTGTTGTGAACAGCCAACAGTTTTTCTGTTTCTATATGGGTGTGTGTTTATAAGGATTGTCTTGTTACTTCTATGGTTACACTGAGGAAGGCTTGAAATTAATGCTGAAACCGGTCTGTTTGTGATAACTTTATATTAAAAGTTATTTACTTTTTTACATCTTGGTGCTGGCTATTTTGTTTTTGCATTAACTAAAGCTACTCAAAATATCTGAGGTGTGCAAAATATTGGTAAGTATGTGCAGTGTTGCAGTACAGTTTTTTCACAGACTACAGTCATTTCAAAGAGATTGTTGTAAAGTTGCATATTTTTCAAGTACCTTGAGTATACATTTGAATATAATTACAAGGACATTTTTTGTCATAGCAGAAGGATTTTGCAGACCTGGTCCATTTGTATTTGATAATAATGTTGCTGAAAATTGGAGAGTGTTTTAGCAAGAGTACAATATTTTCATACCGGCTGCTTTTTCTGATTAAGTCACATGTACAAAAACATTTATTCTGCTTAATCTAGCCAGTTCAGAAGCAATTGAAAGGGAGTGTCCATTTTTGTATGCCCCAGCTCTGTATGCTGGGGAGGGGGAAGACTGCCATATTGCAGTACCGGCTGAAATGTGGGAATACCCTGAGTGCTTAAAATGCAAGTTGGGAGAAACATGTAACCCCCAAATGAGTATTGCAATGAGAAGGTACACATTTTATACAAGAGATCAAAAGCCTGGTGAAACTTTTGCAGTATATATAACTGACTTGAGAAACAAGGCAAAAATGTGCAGATTTGGTGTTCTAAAAGATGAGTTGATAAAATACAGGTTTGTGTGTGGTATTAAAGATGATGCAGTGAGAAAGATTTTGCTTCTAGACAGTGATTTAACTTTAAATAAGGGCATAGAGATTTGTCAGATATATGAGCACACAGAAAAGCACACAAATATGCTTACAAATGAGAAAATCATGCTTGCAGTGCCTACCAGTGTGAATGTTGATAGTATGCAGCACGAGGTTAAAAGATACAGGCCTAAGGGAATGGAAGCTACAGTAAAACCCAGAGTATCTACAGTAAAACCCAGGGCACACTCAGTAAAACAGAGGGTGAATCAGCAAAACTTGTGACAGGCCTCATAGTCAACTGTCGTAATTGTGGTGGTAGCCATGAGCCCAAACACAAGAATTGATTAACTTTTGGTCAGCAATGCCACACATGTAAAAAACTGAATCATTTCAAAAGGATCTTTAAATCAAAAGGTGCACATTCTTTTATTAAAAGAGAGCATTCAAAAGCTGCAACCCTAGTTTTTATGTTGATGGTGTGTCTGTGCTTGATGAAACAGTGAATGCAGTATATCTGTTGGCAAAGAATGAAGTATTTTGTACTGTTCTGATTAAAGGGAGACCTGTAGACTTCAAAGCTGATACTGGGTCAAAGTGCAATGTTATGTCAGCAGAAATGTGTACCGAAGTAAAAGTTGGTGAGAAGCTTGATCTGGCAAAGTGTGTGAAGCTTTTTGCTGAGGGTGGTAAAGAAATTCAGAATGAAAGCTCAGTAGTCCTTTCATGTTATTCTTCTGGGAACAGCTATGACTTGCAATTTTACATAGTCAAGAGACACGTGCAGTCATTGTTAGGCCTCACAGACAGTTTGAAAATGGGACTGCTTTCATTTATTGCAGAAGTCCACCATGTAAGCACATGTAATAATGAAAATTTAGAACAAACTTTTTGTCTGACTATGCTGATCTTTTTGAAGACGAGTTAGGCAAATTCCCAGTTGTGTACTCCATAAAGTTAGGCCATGAGGTAAGTCCAGTTATAAGACCAGCATGGAAAGTTCCAATAGCCATGCAAGGCAGAGTCAAAGCTGAGCTAGACAGAATGGTGCATCTAAGAGTAATTTGTCCAGTAGAAGAACCAACTGAATGGGTATCCTCCATGGTGGTAGCACATAAGAAAAGCTCAGATGATATTAGAATACATATTGATCCAAGATATTTGAACAAAGCACTAAAACTAACTCATCATCCAATGTGTACAGTTGAGGAAGTTGCTGCTCTTATGCCTAATATCACTGTTTTTTTCTGTCTTAGATGAAAAAAGTTCATTTTGGCAAATTTTGCTTAACTGAAAATCTTCATTGTTAACCACTTTCAGTACACCATTTAAAAGGTACAGATTTTTGAGAATGCCATTTGGGATAAATTCTACCAGTGAAGTCTTTCAATGTGTCATGGAACATTTTTTTTCTGGCTATCCATGTGCTATTATTGTAGATGATATTCCTGTAGGAGGCAATGCTGAAGTTGAATATGATAGAAACCTCAGGAAAGTTCTGGAACATGTTTATGAAGTGAATTTTAAGCTAAATCCTCAGAAATGTAAGTTCAGGGTACAAGAAGTTACTTATGTGGGTCATTTATTTGCCAGTTCAGACTTAGAACCAGATCCTTCCAAGGAAACTGCAATTCATGAGATACCAACTCCAGACAATGTTACCTCCTTACAATGTTTTCTTGGCATAGTCAACTATTTGGGCAAGTTTATTCCAGATTTGAGTGACCTTTCAGCATAGCTAAGACAGCTGACATGCAAAGATGTAACTTGGTCCTGGTTGGAGCAACACCAAAGAGCATTTGATGTCCTGAAACTGAGGATTGCCAGTCCACTCACCTTTAGATATTATGATGTTCACAAACCTGTAAGTCTTTCTTGTGATGCTTCAAAATTTGGTCTTGGTGCAGTCATTCTTCAAATGGGTAGACCAGTAGCCTATGCATCCAGAACTCTGACTCAAACTGAGATGCAGTATGCTCAGATAAAGAGCTCTTGACAATTGTGTTTGCATGTTCAATGTTCAATGGTTATATTTATGGCCGACCTATTCAAATCAAGTCTGACTGCAAACCTTTACTATTTTGAAAAAGTCAATGCATGCAGCTCCTATGAGATTGCAATGCATGATGCTGAAATTGCAAAAGTACAATTTTCACTTGGTTTACACAAAAGGCAATCTTCTTTATCTTGCTGATACTTTATCCAGATCACTAAGAAAAAACAATGAACAGCATGAAAATGAGCAACCTGATTTTGAAGCCATGGAAATGAGAAAATTTTCTTCCACAAATCTTGATGAGCTCAAAACTCACAGAGCTTCAGATCCAATTCTTCAGAAGCTCAACGACTTTGTTAGTCAAGGATGGCCATCAAAGCAATATTGTTTGCAACTAGAAGTGCTGCAGTATTTTCCTTACAGAGATAAGATTTTGATGGAAGATGGTATCATCATGAAAGGTCCAAAAGTGATTGCTCCAAAATCCTTGCAACAAGATTATATTAAAATCTTGCATCATGGCCACCCAGGAACTAATTCTCCCAAAAGAAGGGTGGGGGCTAGTATTTTGGCCTTC
The DNA here is from genome assembly GCF_019279795.1 of Protopterus annectens. Taxonomy (NCBI): domain Eukaryota; kingdom Metazoa; phylum Chordata; order Ceratodontiformes; family Protopteridae; genus Protopterus; species Protopterus annectens. Next base: position 1,218,272,041 of record NC_056735.1, read on the forward strand.
TATGTCAAAAGATATTGATAACCTTCAGCTTGTTCTGTTTGTAATAGTACTAAACCACATTAACAGAAAGAAAGACTTCAGCTAAGCCAGATTCCTGAACTACCTTGGTTAACAGTAGCTACAGATATTTTTAAAGGAATGGTCAACATTACTTGATGTTAGTAGACTCTTATTTAACTTGGTTTGAGATTGACCTACTTCTTAATCTCATATCCAGCACTGTCATTAAGAAGTTGAAGAGACATTTTTTTGTCCATGGTAGCCCGCACAAAGTCATTTCTGACAATGGTGCACAGTTTATAAGTCAGAAATTTTAAAGATTTGCTGAAACGTGGGACTTTGTTCATGTTACAAGTGGCCCTGAATACCCGCAATTGAATGGCCTGGCTGAACATGCAGTTCAAAGTGCAAAACAGCTGTTGGAGAACTCTAAACATGGCAATACTGATGTTTATTTTAATTTGCTTAATCTCAGAAACATTCCTCATGACAATTTATTTGGTTCACCTGCCCAGAGATTAATGTTGACACAAACTAGAACCACACTACTAATCAGTAAGAATTTGTTGATTCCAAGTGATAAAAACAACAAAGCAGTAAAAGCTCGACTCCTAAAGAAGCATTAGTCCCCAAAGTCCTACTTTGACAAACCAGCAAGCCACTGAATCCATTAAAAGAAGGAGAGATATTGAGGAAGCAGACAGCAAAAGGATTAGACTGAATAGGACTTGTGAAACATTTGTATGTGGAACCGAGACTGTGCATCACTGAGTTGCAAGGGATAGAATTCAGGTGGAATTGGAAACATTTACTACCAGTGTCTGAGCCAGTGTTACAGCATCTTGCCTGTAATAGAGAATCTGATTCTCAGAGTGATGTGTCCAATGTTACTGTTCCAGAGAACATTTCATCATCTGTTCCTGAAAGTACCCCTTAAAATCCTGAAGAAGAACATTCCCCAGTGACTGTCCCTGTTGCTAAACCCAGTTTTAATTATTACATTATGAGGTCAGTCCGTATCTCAAGTCCTAATCCCAAATACATGACAAACTGGACATGACTGCTATTGTTTGTATATAACTGTATAATTTGCATGCTTATCTAAGTGTCATTTTCATTTCAGGACAGAATAGTCAAAGAGGGAGGATATAGAGCAGAATGTGTGTTGTACCTTTAACAGCCATTCTAGTCTGTGGGCAAGTGCATATAAGTACTGAGCATGTGCAAGCAAGGGTGCCATTTTGAGTGAGCAGCTTGAGTGAAAGCATGTATGTGTGTAGCAGTCAGTCAGTTATCCTTCATGCAGTCAGAAATCCAGGACTTAGCTAATATTGCTCTATTAAGAGTGTGTTGAATTTATGTAAGTTGCCACAAAATCTGTAAAGTTTTTTTAGGGAATTTATTTGAAATATTTTTATATACTAAAAATACAAAAAATGATGTGTAGTATGTGTATAAATGCATATATGTTTAGGTACTTTAATTTCAATTCTGCTTTGATTAGCTTTAGTACACTCTTGCATCACACCAACGATTTAAATGGTAAATTCAAAACATATATTTTTTTATGCCACTATTACCATGAAGTATTGGTATAATTCCTCCATTTAGCATACTACTGCACAATCATGCGCACACCTGAACACTTTTATACATTACTGGTTTACTTCAGCCACTATTTTATTTGTGTTTTCTTTCTACTGGTTTTCATTGAATAAGATTGTTTTTGAGGCTGTAAACATGAAAACTATCATGACAGTTTTTTTTATTTAAGTCCAAAGCACTGACATTTTTTCTGACATTTTTTTCGAAGCAGTAAATAAAATATTTGTTTCTAATTAATATTTTTTCAGCGCTATAAATATCTTAGTTTTTATACACACTAATACATAGTAGATATTATTAGACAGATATATATCTATATATGTATATATATATATATATATATATATATATATATATATATATATATATATATAGGTTCATAGGTAGGTACTAGGCTATCTGCCCAAAGGCATTTATAAGCCTAGCCAGAAAGTGTTGCCTTTTGCTGACCCCTTAGATTAGTTCCCTGTGCCTCTGTCCAGCAGAGCTACTGAAGTGATCCCCGGGGTAAACTTTCTGTTTCCCATCCTCTCGTCAAGGTTTCTTTTGAAGAGTGTTAGTGAGGAGCTCTGCCTAATGTAGACTGGAATCTTGTTCCAAAGCATGGGAAGTCTCTGGGACAGGAATTTATCCATCCAGCATGTCCCATTTATTGTTGTGGTGAGGTTTAGATCCCTTGTGCATGTGGCTCAAGGGGATAAGGTTTTCTTTAGATGGAGCATGTCCATTAATTCTGGGTTGGACATGGCCTTCTTTGTCAGGCAGAGATCACCTCTGAGTAGGCGGTATGCAACTGAGTACAGCTGGAGTTTCTTTAGTCGAGCTGCATAGGGCATCTGTTTGAGGCCATTGATCCTCTTGTTGAGGTACTTCTGTGGTCTTTCCAGCTGTTGCAGGTGTCTTGTAAGGTACATCCCAAATGGGGCGTTGTACTCTTTGATGGGTCTGATGAGTGATGAGGAGAGGGGCACAATGACCTCCTTTGATCTGGATGTGAACCCTTTTGTGATTAGGTGGGCCACTTCAAAGGATTTTCTAACCACTTTGGCAATGTGATTATCAAAGGTGAGATTACTATCTACTTAGGTCCCCAGATCCCTTATTATGTCTTCCATATTTAGGGGACTACCAACTATGTGGTAGTTTGTGGGTACTTTGTTTTTTCCAAAGGGGATGACTATGCACTTTTTGAATTTAGCTTGAGGCCATGATTTTGACACCAGGTATCCATCTCAGTGAGACCCTTCTGGTGGATGTCTGTGTCAACCGGAGAGTCAATTATAGCCCCTAGTTTGCAGTTATCTGTGAATTTGGTCAGCCAAAGTCCTCCTGTGCTTGCCTGTACCTCTGAGAAGTATATGCCAAACAGGAGGGATTCTAGGACTGAGCCCTGGGGAATGACACTTGTAAGCAGTTTAGAGTTGGACCTAGCTCCCACAACTCTCACCATGTGGGTTCTGTCCATGAGCCAGTTGGCAACCCATCTTGTGACATAAGGGTTTATGTTCCAGCTGGTGAGCTTGTCTATATTACCAGAATGGGGAATGGTGATGAAGGCCTTAGCGAGGTCTAGGTAGGTTGTGTGTACCACCTGTCCCTCGTCTATAGCCTTGGTAACTGTCTCAAAGGAGTCCACCAGGTTTTGGAGGCATGATCTGCCCTTAAAAAAGCCGAACTGGGTAGGGTCCAGTGTTTGAAGGTTCACAATGTCTCTTTTAATGAGTTCCATGATGATGCGCTCAATAGCCTTGCAGACCAAGCTAGTCAGGCTTATAGGGCGATAGTTCCCAGGGTCTGTTGTGGCTCCACCTTTGTGGAGCAGAATAACCATTGCTGTGTGCCACTCTATGGGTACATAGCCTGTGGAGAGGCTGAGTTTGAACAGTATGTTTAGGTAAGGGGTTAGTTCATCTTTGAGCTGATGTAGGACGCAGCCTGGGACACCGTCCGGTCCCATTGATGCTGTGTTTTTGGCTTTGCAGAGGGCTGTTTTAACCTGAGTGTCTGTGATTTCAGGGACTCTACACTCATCTGATATGGTTATGGGCCCTTTTGGGGGTGAGAGGGGGGTGAAGTTTGCGCTGAACCTGTATGCCAGGATGTTGGTGATATCGGTCAGTTCAGTGTATTTTGTGCCATTCTGCACTAACTCTGAGCAGATCTGAGCATTGCCACTTAGATTCTTGACATAGCTAGCTGCATATATATATATATATATATATATATATATATATATATATATATATATATATATATATATATATATATATATATATATATATATATATATATATATATATATATATATATATATATATATATATATATATATATAATTATATATATATATTTATATTATATATATTATATATATATATATATATATATATATATATATATATATATACCTGACTTGGTCGACATTTCATTTGATTGACAGTTCATTTGGTTGACATTTCATTTGATCGACAAGCATTTGCCCCCTTCCCCAATGTTGTGCAACCCTGTAGTTGATATATATATAGTTAGGGGGTGGGCAGCCACATTGAGGGGTGGGGGTAAGCCCCCACTTAAAATGCTTGCCGATCAAATGAACTGTCGACCAAATGAACATTCGACCATATGAAATGTCGACCAAGTGAGGTAGATCCATATATATATATATATATATATATATATATATATATATATATATATATATATATATTATATATATTTATATTTGTAAAGTTCTAGTTTATGGTAAGATTGCTATGTGTTTTTACTTGTATCAATCTAGTTAACTCTTTTTATCTACTTATGTATTTGATTTTAGTTCTTGTCACAGATCTGGTGAAAGCTTTATTGGCATTACTTAGCCAAAAGCAATTTACGTTAAAAGTCATTCCCCCAGATTCAGCAAGCTCTGCATGGTGTGCAGAAATAGTGCAAGAGCTGATGCATGCAATATGGCCGTCGAGCGATCCAGGAACGAGCTCCTGGGACATGCACAAGTGCTCCTACACTATTCCTGCACAGCCACAGCTCCTGTATGCTAATTACCCCATTTGCAGGTGAAAAACATGCAAATGAGGTGAATTAACAATCCAGGAAGCAGGCAGGCATCTCTGCAGGGATAGTGTAAAGTGCAGAAATATATTTGGCTATTAACTGAATACATTTCTGAAAATTACAAAACAGATGCATGACAGCTCCAAAGAAAGCATGTATTCAATATAGTAGTCATACCAATGACCAAATATATGGCCAGTGGCATGGTAAATACTTGCAAAATTATAAAAAATAACTTTTATTTTTTTTGGCTGATTTTGGCAGTATAAGCGTAGGGTAGCGTTGAGCAAATGGGATCAGCCCGAAAATAAGAAAAAAAGTTAGAGATAAGAATTTAAACCAAAATCAACATTCTGCCATCATAGTCAATGGCATGCATAACACAACAATACCATGGAATAGTCGTTGCTAAGGGGGAAGGCTGAGTGTCAGTTTTGTAACCATGCATTAGCAGTCAGTATTATGCAAATATGGGGACTGATACTGAATCACAGATTTCCCCTCACTGTTAGCTTGCACCCATCCTTGTAGGTGCAGCAACACCATGGTATACGTATAAGAGGTAGATGACCTCATAAGGGGAAGTGTCACGAATGCTGTAAGCTTATTGGAGCTCTGTGGCCCGTGCTAAGGAAGCTAAGGAAGGGGGTGTGTCTGATGCTGCCTAGCAGTGTTTACATTGCCTAAATGCGTGTGTGTGCCATGCACCAGGTTTTAAACAAAAAAAAAAAGAACACAAGAAATAGTAGCTCTGTTCAAATCTGAGCGCTGGGTATGCATAGTGCACCTTGGGGCTTAAACAGGAAGGCAATGGGAAGGGAAATCAGCAGTACAAAGGCAATCAAGGAGAACTAGCATAGCTGGCAGGTGAAATGTATCAGAATCAGCCAATTACACAGGCAGCAGCCCAGCCCAGCCCAGCACACTACTATAAACTATGCAAACACCTTTCACTTTGTTTTTTCCCACAAACTCTACACCACTGGTGAACACAGACAGGGAAATTTTACCTGACAAAACTAAAAAAATGAAATAGGCTGATGTCGCTCTCAAAAATCAATATGTGGAAGAGGCTGAGGGTGGTGATGACCAACCCACAGTGAGGAGAAGGAGAAGAGTGTACAAACCCAGGGTAACCTACCTGGGGCTACATGAGCTGGAGATAGTGGAGTGCTATAGGGTGGACAGGGACACCCTACAGCAAACTGTTGAGCTGTGCCAGCCACATCTCACACACAGAACCAACAGAGGGGAACCCATCCCATTGGATGCCAAGGTATGTGTAGGCTTAAGAATACTAGCCAGAGGTACCTTCCAAAGGGCAACTGGGGATATCATGTGGATCTCACAGGCATCAGCATCCAGGGTAATCCACCAGTTCCTGGATGCAATGTCAGCACATGCTGGTGAGCACATATATTTCCTCAACACCTGTGAGGCACTGACCAGCAATATGTGTCTCTTCCACCAAATAGCAGAATACCCTGAGGTAGTGGGTGCTATAGACTGCATGCACATACACATCAAAGCGCCACCTGGTGAGCGGGGTAGGGGTCTACATAAACCACAAGGGCTTCCCCTCCATCAACTCCCAGGTCTTATGCGATGCCCAGGGCATTATAATGAATGTGTGTCCTGGCAGCCCTGGAAGCTATCACAACTCCCACATCTGGCATATGACACAGCTGTACCAGAGATTTGCCAGTGGGGACATCCCATATGGCCACCTAGTGGGGGATGCTGGTTACGCACTGGAGCCGTGGCTGATGACACCCATCAGAAATGCACACACACCCAAACAAGAACTCCATAATGAGGCACAAGCACAAACCAGAATCATAATAGAGCATGTGTTTGGGATACTCAAGTCACGGTTCTGGTGCCTGAACATATCCAGTGGAGTCTTGCAGTACTCTCCAGCTGCATCTACACAGATTTTCATTGTCTGTGCCATGCTACACAATATGATCCTGTGGAAACAGCTGCAGCAGGAACAGCATGAGACAGGGCCACACAGCCCCTCACCATTGCCAAGGCCAGCACAGGCACAGAGTGACTCAGAGGAGGAACAACATGAGCCTGCCCATGTAGGCAGAAGAAGGAGCACCCAGTATGCCCAGGACTTGGCAAAGAGTCAATGCATAGCACATACACTGACATGGTAGGAACCCAGGGAATGACACCTCTCTCTGACTCGCACATACAGTAAAAGGAATGCCAAACATGACACTACCTGTGCTTTACCATGTATATGGAGTGTACTATGGACATCCAACATAGTCAGTCCTCCAACACCATCCTCAATACTGGCACAGCCACAAGGTAAGTCACTCTTCCTATCAATTGCTGAATGGAGTAGTATGTTCTGCTAGTTGTAGTTACGGTATGGATGTGAGCATGCAAGGGAATTGCGTGGCTAAATGGGATGGCAGCAGATAGTGGACACTTATATGGGCAGCATGAAATCCATAAAAAATACTGGTGTCAACAAAGTAGCCAGTAATACACAAGGTGACAAATCCCACTGCAGTACATGTGGTGGCCCAAATGTGTGTCCAAAGGACACACACATGCATGTCAGTGAGGCTCACATACCCAACAACAGCCTCAGCCAGCAGGACAGCTGTAGATGACCATAAAGAAAGGCTGTGCTAAGGCCTCCAATTAATGGCAATAGAGAACAGCCCCCTTCCAGACCTACACAGACAGACTACAACAGGTCAGGCAGCTGTATGTTAGTTCTGCAGGATAAGAAGTCTGAAACTGAAATAAAGAGCAATAAAACCTAAGATCTGTACTCTACTGATATGCCTCTAGTATGCATGATAGATCAGAATACAAAATGAAATGGAAGCCAACCGAGTACCTGAAATGCCAGTACAGTCATAGCAAATATCTACAGTTGTCAGGTGCCCCCCCACAATCCTATGTAGAAATGCAGTAACATGTATGTGTGGGTTAATAACAGTGGAGCACAGATTATCTGAGCTGGCCCAATTTACAGGATAGATTGTTGCATGTGTACAATATGCAGGGCTCTGTGTGTTAGGTTGTTTGTTGTATATTGTGTGGAAGTGGTCAGCATGTAGGCATGCAGGGTTGTGTCCCGGTGGCCTATGGCCAGTACTGTCAATGACAGGGCAATGTTCTGACAACTCCAGCGCCAACCACAATGCATCCCAGCAAGACCCAATTAAGCAGTCATCCATACTCATTGTTCAGATGTCAATATCTGTCACCATCTGAAAGATGTACATGCCATGAATGTGGGCACAGACATACACACAGTACACAAATGGAAGTACCCTAGACAGAGTGCATGAAATGTAACTGTCAACTGTACACACCTTTGGAATTGTACATACAGGTTAGCAGCACATTAGTTGTCTGTGTAGTATGGAATATGATGCAGTCTGGCCAATCACTGGCAGACCACAAAAAGCACAGTTATGAAATAATGAGAGACTGCCTATATCCCCGCACAAGGCAGCATAAGGGGAATGTCCCAGGTATATCCATGAGTCAGCTGAAAGAAGCTTTTATATCACACATGCACTCAGCTCACCCCACCATCAACCACAGGTTTATCACAGGTCATATCCTTGCTGTTGGGAATGAGTACAGTATGACCCCCACTTCTGTATGGGAATACTCACAGAATGCAGCATGCTGAAGACGTGTCCCATGCAGGTGTGTCCCTAGCTGTAAGAAGCACCCTGCCAACATCCAGACCAATGGATTAATACGGACATGAACTATTGCCATTAACACCTTGCACACTTACACTGTCACCCTAGGGAATCCAGTGGCTCCTAGCTTGGGACTGTAGGAGTGACTGAATGCACTGGCCTGCTACAGATGGCCTGCATCACTACCAAATGCCCTACAGTCCTCCGTCAAAGGCATGTACCTCACCCGTACTGCCAATGTATGTTATCTCATGAGGTCCCAACTAACAACATAACACAGTCCATGGCCATGTCGACAAATCCCAGTAGCATGCCCGCTATGTCCTATTGCATGAACTGTGGACCAACCCCTAATTAATGTTGGAATGAAGGGACAACTATATGGATACTTTGCAGATATCACTTGCATAATGTTAGGAAGAGGATAGAATAACAGAGTGGGGGGTGTAGAAGCAAGGATGCCATCGAGTGTGTGAAGTCTGAAACTCTGATGTGTGCCCATACTACCCTTCCTGCAAACCCAGTAATGGGTGGCTACAAACCCACTCATAAACCACAATGTGAAACGGAACTGACCAGATATATGAGCCCTGCCTCTGGGTAATCTGGGTGAATCTGTACAGCTGAGAGGCATGGCCACAGCAGGATATGGCCATTCTGTTATGTTGATATATGTACAAGCAGGGGATCCTCAGCCACCACAGTGCCAAGGTGCCGGACCATTTACACAGCCCCATCAGCAAGTCTCTGCAGCTACCTCTCCAGAATGGCATGAGTGTGCAAGAATATGTAGGCTGCAGACCACAATACTGGACACAGCTTCATTTACCCTGTGTTCCCCAGGAAATTACTGTAAGCAAATATGTATACCTGACAGTAGATGATGACATAAGACATCACAGTGTAAAACAACACATATGTCTGAATATATCTGCTAACACCAAAACCATGTAGGGGAAGCAGCACAGACACAATTTCCTACAGTAACCCACTAGCTGTTGCCGATTTTGACTCCATATTGTAAACCTACCTACAGATATCCTGCAGAAAAAGGTTGCTAGCTGTAGGTGTAGAACACAAAATCCTGCACTGAAGTACAACCTACCTTGAATGGAATCACACACTCAATGCAGAAGGTCAAGCTCCTACACTTATAGAAATGAAGCCCATGCTTGACAACAAAATACAGAAGGTCATACTGGGCATGTTCCACCACATAGAGAAATGAAGCCCATGTCTGACAACAACAGTGGACTATACATATCTGTCAGTCGCATATGTCTGTGCACACACACCACATTATACACCATTCATGCTTTGCCCACACATTGGATAAGAATACTCACACATATCCAAGGCCAACATACTATAATAGGTCAAACATACACACACACAGATGTGGGGAAGAGAGAGGCAGACAGTGACAAAGAGATTGCCATCATGAGGCCTGTCCCACTCACCACACATCCAACTGGCCAATATCACATGATGTGCCAATGTCAATCACTGTAGACATTTGCTTTTGGTAGCCCTCAGCCCTATAGTGTCTGTGGTGCTTGTGATAACTGTGTAACATGATAGTACAGATCAGTATTCATCTAGCATTTGTATACCCAGTCCTGTCAAATATAAAGTTGTGTGTGACTGAGTGTTGTGTGTGTGTTTTCAGAGAAATGGTTTATGACCCATTCACACACACTGCACTTCCCATAGCTTAAGTTAGCACTCATGCTGATGTCAGTCACCTTGAAATAACCCTCTGGTGAATGTTGAGCTCCATAATCTCTGTAGTGCATGCGATAACTATGTAATGCCATAGTGTAACATACTAGTTAGGTAGGAGTTCTAGTCCCAGACATACCAACTGTTAAATTCTGTGTTTGTGTGTGTAGCGATTAATGATTTTGAGGCCATTCACAGTCACTACACCTCCCATTGCCATACTTTATCAAGCCTGCTGATGTCAGTCACCTTGAAATACCCCTTGTGTGTCTGTGTGTCGCAATTAATGATTTTGAGGCTATTCACAGTCACTGCACCTCTCATTGCCCTACTTTAGCAAGCCTGCTGATGTCAGTCACCTTGAAATACCCCTATGGATAAGGGTCACCCCTATAAGGTCCGTAGCACATGTGATAACTGTGTAATGCTGTAGTGTAATATACTTGTTAGGTAGGAGTTTTAATCCACACATGGTAACTGTGAAACTCATGTGCAGAAATTAATGATTTTGAGGCCATTCACAGACACTACATCTCCCATTGCCCTACTTTAGCAAGCCTGCTGATGTCAGTCACCTTGAAATACCCCTATGGATAAGGGTCACCCCTATAAGGTCCGTAGCACATGTGATAACTGTGTAATGCTGTAGTGTAATATACTTGTTATGTAGGAGTTTTAATCCCACACATGGTAACTGTGAAACTCGTGTGCAGAAATTAATGATTTTGAGGCCATTCACAGACACTACACCTCCCATTGCCCTACTTTAGCAAGCCTGCTGATGTCAGTCACCTTGAAATACCCCCTCTGGATAAGGGCCATCTCTTTAAGCTCTGTGGCACATGCCATAAATGCAGAACAATGGACTAGCAGTAACTACACAGGGGTGGGTTTGAATCTCATCTGTGGCAAGTGTTTGTGTGTGCGTATGTATGAGTGTGCCTCAAAGTTATTGACCCCATTTATACTCAGTACACATCTCAAAACCTGACTTTAGCAGTCCTGCAGATATCATCCACCTTACAAGTATCTGTTGCCAGCCCTAAACCATTTTGAGGTCAGTGGTGCATGTGGTAAATGCATAACATAATGGTTCATAAAGTTTGTTAGGTAGAGGTTTGAACCTCAACTCTGGCATCCCACATCACCCAATGCCAGTATTTACAAGGGCTTGTGAGGTTTCTCACCTTAGAAGTACCTTGGAACAACATTCAGTCTATAAGCTCCATGGTGCTTGTGATAAATGTGATACACTGTAGTAGCAATACATAGCTAGGTATGGGTTTGAATCTCAGTACTGTAAGTGTATGTGTATGTCATCAGTATCCTGTGTGGAGGTTGCACTGATTGTGTAATAACAGGATGCATTTTGGGGTGGGTTTTGATACATTATTATATTGAGAACCTAGTATATATCACAATGTCCACCTTACAAGGACAACAGATGTCAAACACCGGAGAGGCTAGTGTGGACAATTCATAGACACACATGTGACATTACGGATTGTTGAACAATATAGGCAACCCTTGTGTTACTCAGAGAACACTCTCCACCCATGCCTCATACACAAACACACTTGGCTAGGCAAAAACCACTATATTAGTAGTTCCCTGCATATTGCCTCATAGATAGTAACCACAGTGTGATTGCAGTGGACTACATGCCTGCAGACCATATCAGTGCCACTGGCATCAGAAAGTACTGTGATGTGTTACATCTCCTGACTGTGTGTTATCCATCAAGTAAAAGGACATGGCATCTTGTACCACCCCTACAGTAGGCAAATAAATGCTTACAGTGGTCCTTTTGCTATGTTCCCCACTGGATGCCTGGAACAACTGTAGAGTCTGCAAATGTAACCCACAAAGGGAATACCATGGCTTATACACATGCCCCTGTATGGACAGACACCATTAACTCCACTGAATACCTGTATCATGCTGTCAATGTAGGTGCAAGCATGACCTCAGTTCCATAGCCAGGTCTCCCCAAATGATGTCAGGAATGCTACATCAAAAGATAACAATCTGTACACACAACATGCCTCAGAGACCTCATGTACACTTCCACATGTTAAAGAACATGCATGTAGGACATGTACAGAACCCAGACACTGTCCATGTTATGGAATATAGATCACATACATGGGAAGCAGAGCACACCACTGGCCACCTGCAATAGTAACCCAAACGGGTGGATGGTGAATACAATACCCACCTGTGGGGAACCCTCCAGGGAATACTCCCCCGAGACACACAGGAGACCATTGTCATGTGGCCTTATGCCAAGGTATCCCCTTTGTCTAGCCTTGTATGGCCTTCAGGCCCTTTCACCTACTACACACCCGTGAAATGATGAACCTATGCATCTCAGTACTGGCAATTGTGTGTGTGTGTGTGTGTGTGTGTGTGTGTGTGTGTGTGTGTGTGTGTGTGTGTGTGTGTGTGTGTGTGTGTGTGTGTGTGTGTGTGGAGATTAATGAGTTTGAAGCCATTCACAATCACTACACCTCCCATTGCCCTACTTTAGCGTGCCTGCTACTATATATATATATATATATATATATATATATTTTATATATACATATATATATATATATATATATATATATATATATATATATATATATATATATATATATATATATATATATATATATATATATATATATATATATATATATATATATATATATATATATATATATATATATATATATATATATATATATATATGTATATATATATATATATATATATATATATATATATATATATATATATATATATATATATATGTATGTATATTATATATATATATATATATATATATATATATATATATATATATTTATATATATATCCATATCCTTGTTATGTGTAAATATGAGTGTTGTATATACCTTCCCAGATGTATCCCACCATATTTATCTGATATGTGTACATTTAGATATAACAGCATACTGATTCAACACTAATTTCACTAACAAGTACCACACAATTGTAGAAGTCAAAGCAGTTGTTCACTATTCAGTATGTGTACTGACATATATACTGGAAAAAACAAGCTTTTTCACAGCTGTGATGGCTTAGTGGTAAACTGCTGTAACTATAGTCTGCAGGGTCCTAGGTTCAAGACCTACAAGGGCTTTTTATTTTGTTGCTAGGCAGAGCAAATACTGTTGGATACAGAGTAGTTAAGGCAGTTGTGAGCAGTTTTAAGCAGGTTTGTGCAGGTTTGCAAGACAGTAAGCATTGCCAATGTACAGTTAAACCAAAAGGTGCTGACACCATGTAGGCTTCGCTTACCAGTGCGCAAATCTGCTTAGTATTTATATTTAAGTAATGCTTACACTTGCTAAGCGTGGCTCAGCTCTGGTAACCAGTGATCACATTCCAATCTGATGAAATAGCATGGTAATGTCATCTTTAATAAGTGTATTTAATCCCATGTACATAACATGCTTCTATGTGCTGTCAGTACAGTAGCAAGGGGTGTGAGTATACTGCATTCGACACCTGAGTATATATGACTAGTACAACAATCTTTTCCATTTGTGTTTCATACATGTGTAGTATCCCGGGTTATATGCAGTCACACTTGCATTTATTGTATCATTACATTACAACTGTTAACAGTGCTTTCCCAAATAAGAGTAGATTGCAGATTGTTGTACTGGAACCATACACCCCTGCATGCAAAGCTGGACACTGAGTACTGACTATCGTGTTCTTGGTGTGTGAGCTGTGTGTTATTAAGTATTTGCTGCTGGATATTGATCTGATATGTGGATATTAACTGTAGACTACTATGTGGATAGGACATGTCATTGAGGGCTGCTGTCATGCAGTAATGGCATACCTATCAGTGTCAGATGTCTATCTGTCATAACATTAATCCTTATGCATAACCTGTTGGCTAGCTGATTTCTGTCTATCCTCTGTACAGATGTGCAGATGTCAGGAATCCATCTTGGCTGCTTACAGGCAATCTATGCTTGACTGACACTGACATGTCTGCCCAACAGTGTTATAAATGCCACAGCTAGGAAACCCCACGCTGTATGCACCACATGCCATGGATACCTCAACTAGACTACCACAGTCAGCAGAATATGCTTGGGTACAGGTCTCCAATCCAGACACTGGCCATGTTATGTAATATCTGTTGCATACATGTTAGTTGGAGCACCTCACTGGCCTTCTGCAAGAGACAACCAGATGATTGGATGTTACATTTAACTGTCAACCTGAGGATCACTCACATGGCATCAGTTGATAAATGGCCTGATGACAAATGTCAGGTGGCATGATACCACTGTACCCACATCCCTTAGTCATCTCATCTCTCCATGCACAATATCAAAGTTCACACCTAGGAACTCCGGCATCTATGGACCCCAGTACTGACAAATGTGTCAGTGTGCATTGTTGAGAATAACAGTGTCTGTGTGTTTGTATACTTGATGTTGATAATACCCTGAGGGCCTTCTCACACACTACACTCCCCATTGCCATAGTAAGATATGGCTGCTGCTGTAATGGACATTAAATGTACCTTGTTACACTCTTTACCCATGGGCTACCTGAAGCTTGCAGTACCAGCACAACACTATTGTAAAAATGAGTAGATAGTCATGGGTTACCCTTTGAGTCCTGGCAAGTGTGTGTATGTGTGCAACTGTGTATATTTGTAGAACACTGCATTCTGAGGTTACATTCTCCAAATACAATAACCTGGCCATACAGTATAAAGGATAGTGATGCTGCTGACATTAGGAGAGTCATGAGAAACCATCACAGTACTATCCCTGTGGCATGTGCAATAAATACATATGTCTGTAGTAGCACTGATGAGATAAACAAGGGGTTGTATTGCAGTCCTGGTAAATGTCTGATTGTGGGTATGTCAGAGTATTATCATGGGTTTCAGTGACTAAAATATCCAATTTGGGCTGTGGGTGCTGGGTATACTGTCTTTGCACCATGGAACTCCCAGTACATGTCCCAAGGTCCACTATATGAGGGCCACTGTCACCATCAAGCATACAGGTAACCTATTACACTATCCAGCCCAATGATGCATGTGCTGTGTACAAATTATCTGTAACAGAATGTACTCAATGACAAGGTAGTTAGCACTGACAAACCCAGGTCTATCAGATGTGTCTATGACTGTTATGTGTTTGTCAGTGTGTATATGACAGTATGTCATACTATGCATTGTTCATTATAGGTTCATAGGTAGGTACTAGGCTATCTGCCCAAGGGCATTTATAAGCCTTGCCAGAATGTGTTGGCTTTCGCCTCCCTTTTAGATTAGTTTCCTGAGCCTCTGTCCATCATGGCCACTGAAGTGATCCCGGGGGTAAATTTACGATTTCCCATCCACTTGTTAAGATTTCTCTTGAAGAGAGTCAGTGAGGGGCTTTGCCTAACATAGACTGGGATTCTATTCCAGAGCAAGAGAAGTCTCTGGGACAGGAATCTATCCATCCAGCATGTCCTATTTATTGTTGTGCTGAGGTTTAAATCTCTAGAGTGTGTGGCTCTAAGACATTTGGTTTTCTTGAGGTGGAGCATGTCCATTAATTCCGGGTTAGACATGGCCTTGTACGTCAGGCAGAGATCACCTCTGAGTAGGTGGTACACAACCGAGTAGAGCTGAAGTTTCTTTAGTCGAGCTGCATAGGGCATCTGTTTGAGGCTCACGATCCTCTTGGTGAGGTACTTCTGTGGTCTTTCCAGCTGTTGCAGGTGTTGTGTAAGGTACATCCCAAATGGGGCATTGTACTCTATTATGGCCCTGATGAGCGATGAGTAGAGGGACATAATAACCTCTCTTGATCTAGATGTGAACCCTTTTGTGATTAGGTGGGCTACATAAAAGGATTTTCTAACCACTTTGGCAATGTGATTATCAAAGGAGAGGTTGCTATCTACTTGGGTCCCCAGATCTCTAATTACATCTTCCATACTTAGTGGATTACTACCTATGTGGTAGTTTGTTGGCACTTTGTTTTTCCCAAAGGGGATCACTATGCACTTTTTGGCATTTAGCTTGAGGCCATGATTCTGACACCAGGTATTCATCTCCGTGAGACCCTTTTGGAGGATGTTTGTGTCGACCGGAGAGTCGATTATGGCCCTCAGTTTGCAATCATCTGTGAACTTGGTCAGCCATAGTCCTCCCGTGCTTGCCTGTACCTCAGAGAAGTATATAGTGAACAGGAGGGGTACCAGGACTGAGTCCTGTGGGACGCCACTTGTAACCGGTTTAGAGTCGGAAATAGCACCCACAACTCTGACCATGTGAGTTCTATCTGTGAGCCAGTTGGCAACCCATCTCGTGACATAGGAGTTAATCTTCAAGCTGGTAAGCTTATCTATAAAGCCAGAGTGTGGAATGGTGTTGAAGGCCTTTGCGAGGTCCAGGTAGGCTGTGTGTACTACCTTTCCCTCATCTATGGCCTTGGTAACTGTTTCAAAGAAGTCAACTAGGTTTAGGAGGCAAGATCTGCCTTTAACAAAGCTGCATTGGGTAGGGTCCAGTATCTTCAGGTTCCCACTGTCTCTGTTAATGAGTTCCATGATGATGCACTCCATAGCTTTGCAGACCAAGCTAGTCAGGCTTATAGGGTGATAGTTCCAAAGGATCCATTGTAGCACCACCTTTGTGGAGCAGGATAACTGTTGCTATACGCCATTCTTTGGGTACATAGCCTGTGTTAAGGCTGAGCTTGAACAGTGAATTTAGGTGAGGGGTTAGTTTATTTTGGAGCTTGTGTAAGACGCAGCCTGGGACACCGTCCAGTCCCACTGATGCTGTATTTTTAGCTTTGGAAAGGGCTGTTTTCATCTGTGTGTCTGTGATATCTGGGGCTCTACATTCTTCTGGGATGGACACGGACCCTTTTGGGGGTGGGGGGTAAAGTTTGCACTGAACCTGTCAGACAGAATGTTGGCAATGTCAGTTGGTTCAGTGTATTTTTTGCCATTTTTCACTAGCTCAGAGCAGATCTGAGAGTTACAACCTAGATTCTTGACATAGCTAAAGAAGACTTTGTGATTATCTTTAGAGTATTTGGCAGTTTTTCTTTCGAAGCTGGCCTTGGATGATTTTATGAGGGATCATAGTTTCTTGCTGATACTGATTAGGGATTCCTTCCCTTTTTGGGATTTTGCTCTATCATGTAATAGTTTCCTCCTTCTGTTGTATATCTTATTTATGGCCGGGGTCCACCAGACTGGTTTTCTCTTTTTGGAGGAGTGAGTCTTGGTTTTACTTGGGATGGCTCGATCCATGCATTCCTGTAGGTGGTCATAGAGTGCATTTGTAAAGGATTCTGCAGTTTAGGCAGCATTATCCTTTAGCAAGGGGGCTTTGAAACTTTCCACCTCTGTCTTGAGAAGTGTGAAGTTTGCTTTTGAAGTTTTTCACAGTGGTTTCCTTGACTGGGGGTGGGGTTGGGATGTGGATGTCCAGTATGATTAGTTTATGGTCTGATCTTACCAGCGATGGGTTTACCTCTGGTGTGGAACATTGGTCCCTCACATTGGTGATGATCAGGTCCAATATGTTGTCACCTCTTGTGGGAGTGGTGACCAGTTGTTCCAGGGTGTTTGAGTTTATAAACTCTAGGAAGTGTTGGGCAAAGGAGTTAGTACTTGAGTAGTTCTCCCAGTCAATGTTTGGGTAGTTGACATCACCCAATATCATGATGTTAGGTAGGACCTTCATATTTTCCAGTGTTCTCAGGAATGCTGAGTGGGGGTCTCTTACAAAAATCAGAAAAATATCAAGAGACTTTTATGTATGAAGGATGGATTTCCCAGATCTAAAATAATAGGACGGAAAGGTACTTTTCAGTGCAGAAATTGTTCTGCATGTGAATATATAGATTCTAGCAACACTTTTAAACATCCGAGTATGGGCAAATATTTTGTTTTTAATTGTAAAGTAACATGTACAACTCAGAATGTGATTTATTTGGCTACTTGCATAAACTGCACCTCCTTCTGTGTTGGAAAGACAAACCAAATATTTAAGAAAAGGTTACTTCACCATTTAAGTGAAATTAGAAGAGGAGATATGCGTAATGCACTGGCAGCGCATTTCTCAAAGTTCCCTACACACAGTTTTGTTTTCAAAGTCATTGAAAATATTAATGTTGGTCATAAAAGAGGGGACTTAACAAATAGAACAGAGTTATGTGAGACCAAGTGGATCAATAATCTGCGAGCAGATCGGCCTCCAGGACTCAATAACATTATTCCTATCAAGCCGTTTTTGAAAACTAGAAGACCGATGATAGTTTGGAAAAAGGGGTGTATGATATACCATATTTGGGTAGATTTGGTGATGTCATTGGAGGCAAAGCTTATGTTTAAAATTCTATTGGCCAAGACATTATATTAATTCCAAGTAATGGAGTCCCTTTATAACAACGATCTGAGGAAGGATTACCGAAAGCGCTTATCGTGAAAAATCCGGGACCATTTCATTATTTGTTGTTGAAGTTTTATTCTATATACGTTGGTTTGTTGGCGTACCAGGACCATCACAGGAACATTGAAGGCATGCATGTATATTGAAGAAACTTGATGGAGTACATGCTGCAAGATACAACTCATGGTTGTTTGATTGCTTGAATCTCGCAGTTTCTTGTGTTTAAGCTGTTTGGAGTTTGTTTGATTCCATCTGCGAAACAGCAACATTACTGCTTTTGAGACAAGCAATTTTTACATAAAGGTATTGATGGAAGCAATTATAAGCTGCTCATATTAGCATCTCTTTTTGAAACGTTTGTTTTTGAGACATTGTAGCCAGCAGCTGAAGAATGTAGCAGCGTTCAATAACCTGAATTATTATTCATGAAAAGCCAACTGTTTATATCAGAGCGTTTAATAATTTGAATTTTTCCTTTGTGAGAAGCTAACCATTTATATCAGAAGACTTTGTATCTTCATTCACATTTTATGTTGGTTTTATCCAATAAATATAATGACGTTTTAAATTTGCATCTGGGTTTTTGTACCAAGATATTACAGTAATCAATATAGCCATGGAATAGCGACTTGTTTTGACTTTGTATTTTCCCTTTTGCTGGTCGCTACCTTATTAGTGAGTGTACGTATTTCTACACCCACACCAGCACACCTATGTTTACCAACTCCAGGACTGAACTTCATTGGGGAAGGGAGCATATACCCTTCTGATACCATCATCAATGACATTAAACTAGCAGACTGATTATTTACTGATGTGATGTTTTGCCTGGTTTACCTTTACATCATCAATCCCAATACGGGCGAAACAGCTTCCTCGACTACCGAAGTGCGAATATCTCCAACGTCGAAGTCCACATAAGCAAACGGCAAAACCTTGCCCCTTTTTGACCCATGGTAGCACTGGTGTGGAGGTGTGGCGTGGCCGGAAATGTTCAAATTCGACATTTTTCAACATTTGAGAAGTTTTGTGGTTTTGGTTTCGCAGAAACGGTTCAATTAAGTGCCCGGTCAATCATGTGTGATTGATGATATTAAGGTAAACCATTTTGCCTATTTTGTCTTGGTGGAATTACATAGGCTAAAATGGGTTCACTGCAAAATTAAATATATCCATGTGTACGGTATCCTCTGTGTATTGCATCAACACCAAAGCTTCTGTGTGTGTGTGTGTGTGTGTGTGTGTGTGTGTGTGTGTATACACAAACATGTGGTGTGTGCCACCAGTACTTAACATTGTCCACTGTAGAAGGACTGCTGATAGCCACCATGCACTCACCTGAATACACCCGTCAGACATATCAGCCATGTGGCACATGGAGTAACTGTAATACAGACCTGTTACTTGTGTTCAGCTGTACCCAGGATATGACACTGTCAATGTGTCACCACAGTGCCATACTCCTTGTAGGAAACAACAGCAGGCCAACATCCTTCTGACACATAGACTCCTACAACACAAACTAAATACATTATGGAGACCACAATCAGTCAGTGTTAATAACAGCTATAATGCATCATGGCTGGACAGCTACACATCCTGACATGTAAGCATTAAACTTTCCTGCTAAAAACATGTTACACAGCATTACATTACTACACCTTGGTACACTCACCCTGTGCATCAGAACCATATTAGCCTGTCCCTGCATCGATGGTATGGATGACAGGGATGTGGCACAGGTATCATCATATGCACAGGGTGTGTTGTGGGTTTGCAGAAACCTAGGGTGAGCCATTTGGTTGACATCATGTGTGTGTGTTAGGGGGTTTGTTATTAACTGGGCTGTGCAGATGTGTGTAGGTATGGAGGTGCCCTAGCTGTGTTAGTGATATGTGTGTGTGTGTGTGTGTGTGTGTGTGTGTGTGTGTGTGTGTGTGTGTGTGTGTGTGTGTGTGTGTGTGTGTGTGTGTGTATGCACACAGTTCTGCCATGTGGCTGCCCTATACAGGGGTTTGTTGGACAACTGCAGACCGTACATGGCAGGGTGTGCAGTTTACCATCTCTGGCCATGGACATGAAAACTGTGCCTGCCAGGGGTTCCATGGGCACTACCAGCTACAAAACCAGATATGGTACTCTCCCCTGATGATGAAAAATGTCCGCTGAATCCTGGTCCCTGTTAAGACCAGTCAGGGCCACATGAACGTGGCCTGCTGAGTTCTGGTGTGGACAGCACACCCCTGCAGTGCTGGTGCTTGAACTGCCACTATGGGAGCATCTGTGCTGCACATCCATGTAGACCTCCACCTGCTGATGTTGCTGACCTACATCCACGTGGCTGTCACCCTACTCCCACCATATGGTCTAACACAGATTTGCACACTCGAGAATTCCTACCATCTCATCCAACCGTCTATCCAGGACTTCTGCAAAATAATGGTGGGCACCTGCAAGATCATGGATGTTGTCAGTAAGAGTAGAATAAGTAGCCCTCTGGAGCCTCAGACTCTTTGTGGTATAATGTTCTGTACGTGCCTGTGCCTCCATGATGGCCCAAAACATGCATCTGATGACACCTGCTGTGGCACTTCTGCCAGGGTCATGATGGCCAGCAGCCCTCCTACGAGCACCCCTGTATGTCTGCCTGTGTGGTACCTCACTTGTCATTTGGCTGTGGCTGCTGTGTACAGACACACTTGCCATAGTCATCATACTGTCCTGTCCCATGTCACCGCCCGACAACTGTCCCTCATCTATGGCCACTGGTGATGGGGTATGTATAGGCAATGTGACTGTGTATGGGGATAGGGTGGATAACAGTGGGATGTCAACCAATGGCACAGCTTCAGCCCCTGACAACCCCATCTGTGCCTCACCATACCTATCATCATTGTCAGAGTCTATATGGACACTAACATCAGTTTGCCTGCAGGACACACACACACGCGCGCGCATGCACCCGCATGCACATACAAATACTTACAGATGAGGTGGCAAAAAGATATTACACAGACCTCTCATTACCCAACTGTCAACATGCATGACATATGGCACTCAACAGCATACACTGCAGCTATACTCAATCCCTGTTACCAACATTATACATCTCTGGGATGCATGAGTTGTGTTAGTAGGTGATGCCCCTTTCCCTGGAACACACTGCACCCATGTACACAGTATTGCTGTGCACCTGTTCAGCACCATGAGATGTACTGTGCACCATACCTCACAAGTGTACATACAATTGCTAAATGTGTATATGTGTGGCAGTTATGTTTGCTCTGTTGCTCACAGCCCCTATGTGTTTGTCTGATACATACCTGGGATGATATGAGGCAAGATGTGAATAGCGAATGCCTGAATCCTGTTTGAAGATCTCATCATCAGCAGTGCATGTATGAGCAAGAAAATCCAATTACACTGACAACCTTCAAAGCTTACAGTGGCTATGAGGAGAGTACACACCATTATTGACATGCCATCCTCTTCCCTGATATGCCATGGGGCATGATACTGCATATGTTAACATTACACACACCTGATATGTGACATATGACCTGTGCAATCAAATGCAGTATCAAACAAATGTGTTAGCTGTGCAGATGCTGATTGAGATGCATACAATATGTGGGTTGCATAAGTGTGCACACCCTTAACACGATGGTTTATTGCAGCACCTGTTTAGTGAACTACAGCAGTCAGTATTCCTGGAAGGGGTATACTAGCATGGCCCATCTTTACTTTCCATTATTTAGTAACTCCACCCTACAAATGTCCCCCAACTCTGCCAGATTGCAAAGTCAGCTCATGTGCACTGCCCTTGGAGGTTACACAGTGCCTTCACTATTGCTGTGGAGTCAGGGTTATGTCTGGCACAATGCATGACCTTGACTGTGTTCAGATACAGCCATTCTTAGTGAGCTTTGGATGTATGCTTCAGTTCACTGTTGTGTTTCAGGATGACACCCCTCCCCATCCTCAGCCATTTTGCAGCAGTGTCCCACATTCAGAACACCATTTCTACCAGCCTATGGCCCCGTATTTGTTTTCCTAACATAGGATTCCATATTACACATTCATTGCTCATGTTAGGATCACATTACAGGTTGTAAAAGTTGTGGAATGTGGTATTGTGATATGTTGTTGTATAGATCTGTAATAATTGCCATTGTAATAGTGGTATATACACTGTAGTAGCCACTGTATAAGGGTAATGTTTCAGACATGTCCCTACTGTAGGACATTTGTCCCACCATTATGTTCATCTCTGTCCACACATTTTACACTGACAGGTTTTAAGTTATACTGCAGAACTCTTACATACCCTTCAGATATGCCATCATGGTAACCACTGTGATGCAGGGCAGTTAACAGCAATAATTAGTGAACATGTACAGCATGCATTATGGGTAGGTGTGTTAAATGGGTGCATGTCAAATACCATGGCCATAACATGGCCAGAGTATTTGCAAACCTGAACAAAAAAACCCATACTCACCAGCTACAGGCTGCTGCCCCAGAGGTAAATCAGATGGACCTACATAGCTGTGTGAGATATGTGATGTCAGTAGTCACACCTGTGGCACCGGTACAGGGTGGAAGCAGCATTTCAGTACATCAACAGTACAAACCCACAATACTACAGATTATGCACATTTGTTCGTTACTACACTGCAGCAACAGACTATGTTATCTGACATATGCATGAAGATACTTTACAGATGAAGATGGATAAGCAACAGTGGTCTACTAATGTGCCCTGGGGCCTTACCTGCATGCTCCTCATCCATTGTGTAGGTATCACCCACCTCCACAATGCTATCATAAGGTTCTTGACTTGGTTGGTGGGCAGGTGCCCCAAGGCTGGTGAGGAGCTCCTCAGCATGTGTCAGTGGGGGCTGGATGGCATAACCTCCACCTGTGGCTAGCTGGTACCTCCTAACTTCACCAGCACACTGATGAGTGTGGCGGATGAGGTCAGTGCAACAATGTCACACCTGCTCATAACTGCAGTTATGCAGACCGACATTGTTTACCCTGTGGATGAGCTCATTCCACAGGGCAGTCCTCTCCTGCTGATCATGGGCTGTATGCCCAAAGAGGGTTCCTGTAGTGATGTATGATGTAGTTGATTAGTATTTCTTTCTCTTGTGGATTATAAGCAGGGAGACACTCTCTAGACATGGTACCTGGAAGAAATAAACAGGAAAAGAAAGTCTGAGGACCTCATACTGCAAGGATATAATAGTTGTTGATTGGCATCTCTCTCTCTCCCCACCATATCTGCAACAATAATCTGAACACACAAATCAATGGGTATGTTTACACCAAACCTACTGTTGGGACATATATCCTATTGTGCAACAAATATAGAAATGTGTTTCTATTCATTGTCCATGTTGAAACACTATCACTGGTGGCCTGTTGATAACAATGTAACCTGCATGCCATTGTAATGGCCACTGTTGTTCCATATATGCATGTGTTCTGTTTGCTATGCAACTGTTCCAAATCTGGTGTTTTGGATTAATGGGAATATCTGTGCATGCTGTTATAACTAATCCTGGATTGTGTTGACTATTACTACCCTAATACGTTCTAAAACTGCAACACAATAGCATGTTTGGGAAGGCTGTTCCCAGCAGAACTCCCTCTCCCACCTCATCTGACTGTGGCACCAGGCCACAGCACGTCTGGGATCCAACCCAGGACATCCTCATCTGCTGGTCCTGCACTACCATCAGGTGGAACCACTTCAGGGGGTGGTGCTTATCCCCCTCCTGAGAGCTCACAGACAGGATCCTGTAACCTGAAGTCAAGTCCAGAGGCTGGTGCATTGGGAGGCCCGAAGAGAATTGGAGGAACTGCTATACCACCTTGAGGCCCTTGTGACACAATTAGAGGTTAAGCCTTCCCCTCCTGCTCAGCCCCCAGAACAGCCACCTTCAGGGCCATGAAGATGCAATGGTGACTGCCCATGGGTGGGGACATCAGTCCCACTGTTTCCATTTGGGGGCTCATGGGCTTCCAATTTCCAAACACCACTCCCCACCCAAGGTGCTTACCCACCACATGTGTCATATGCTGCCCCTGTATGATGTCTTGTCTGTCTGCTGACCAACCTACCTCCCCAAATATGCCTACTATCCTTCCCCAACATCCCACTCTCACCTTAACAAAAAAAGGGCAATCTCTTCCCATCACAAATTTCACACCATACATAACTGTCCATTTTGCACCCGCTTACAACTGCTTACAGGTGCCTAAATCACTCAGTATCCAACAGCCCTTGTTCTGGCCAGCAAATAAATTATCAACCCTTGCAAGTGTGTAACCCAGGAACCTGCACACCATAGCCACATCAATTTGCCTGTAAGCCATCTGAGCTGCAGATATGTGTGATGTTTTCTTAACATATCATGCAGCACAGTAATTCAACAGTAGGGAAAATGTATTTATATACATATATATATATATATATATATATATATATATATATATATATATATATATATATATATATATATATATATATATATATATATATATATATATATATATATGTGTGTGTGTGTGTGTGTGTGTGTGTGTGTGTGTGTGTGTGTGTTTGTATTACACATCTATAGCTATATATATATATATATATATCTATATATATATATATATATAATTCCCAAAAACAGCAAGCACAAAGGTACCAAAGGACAAAGACCAGTAATCCACACTAGCACCTCTGTCAGATGAATCAATAAAGTCACGGATAAAATATTCAGTGAACACTCGTTTATTTAGCAGATTCCAGCAGTTGCAGAACCACCAGCACTAACACAAAACACATAAACATCTTAAAGTCCCATTTTCATTTGATACACTTCATCAGATGTTGGCCATTCAAAAATGTAATCCAGGTCTTATTTATTACAGTACACAGCAACAGCTCAGCAGCCAGCAACTGTAACTAGGTCCCACACTATTTAAATTAGATAGAGATGCTATACCTGGAGGGCTTTCATCTGCAAATAATGAAGTGTATCATATGAAAATGGAGACTTTAAGACATTTATGTGTTTTGTGTTAGTGCTGGTTGTTCTGCAACTGTTTGAATCCGCTAAATAAATGAGTGTTTACTGATGATTTTATCCGGGGCTTTATATATATATATATATATATATATATATATATATATATATATATATATATATATATATATATATATATATATATATATATATATATATATATATATATATATATATATATATATATATATATATATATATATATATATATATATATATATATATATATATATATATATATATATATATATATATATATATATATATATATATATATATATCTAGCATGCATTCAGACATCGAGGCCACACTCTGAACCTCCTTCCTCCACAGCTGCACTGTTCTGCCTTGCTACAAAACAGAGCATCACATGTGGGCACAGCCTAACATTAGGGGGATATATAGGGACAGATTGTAGATAAGCCTATTACAAACCTATGAAGTCTGTGCATGATATATTTCACATTACCATGACCGTTCTGAAGGTGGTGGGGTCTGAAACTCATTTGCTGTAGCATAGACTAGATCCAAGCCTGCTAAATCTAGCTTTGTTTGTATGCTTGTTGTTTGTTTATTTCCCTGAAATGCTAATTCCACCTAAAATGCGGCCTTTTAGCACTTCTGTGGATCCCTAGTGATATCTGCATTGCTTACTGTACTTATTTCCTTGTTTCACTTGAAAGAAAGTTACTGTTTGTCGTTTTTGCATTTAAGTTACCTGGCACTTGCTCACTAAAGCAATTATATAAGTCAGCTCTAAAAAATTAAAAGCACTACACCCTCACAAACTCCCCTTGAGTACCTTGTTCCCCATTGGCCCTTTTTTCAATTATAAAGGAATTCCCAATACTATTCTAGCATGTCCAAAGGTCAGTTGTCAATCTCCTCTCCAGTCCAGCTGGTGAATCTGGGAATCTTGAGGCAATGTTACAACTGCCTCATGTACACAGACAACCCTCTCCTCCCAACAAATTCCAACACATGTGAGAGATGCAACCATATAGCCAAACTGGAGGCTAAGCTCTCTCAACTCAGTACTGGCGTAACCAGTCAGGAGGAGAAGGAAACCACACTCACTACAATTCCAGTCTCACATAGACCTACCACGACAACAAACCAAACACATAAACACACAAAAACATACTTGGAGGCTCTAAATAAAAATCTGCATAAGCAGCAGAGACCTCCAAAGCAGACACCCAAGCAACCGCTAACCCAAAACAAAACAAGTGCAACACATAGCTCACAAAGCCAGTGTGCTGAACAGTCACAGCCCTTAAGGCTAAACAACACACCTGATACACTTGTAATAGGTGACTCTATCGTCAGGCACACTGACGTCCCGCTTACCAGGCTGAACAAGGAGAAGATCACCATGAGCTGCCTGTCAGGCACTAGGATCCACCACATAACACAAGCACTCAGGTCACTCCAAGGCAAGTACAAATATGACTCAGTCATTGTCCATGCTGGTGTGAATGACCTGAGATGCACCTCCCTGGACTACATGAAAAGAGATATAGAGGAGCTCTCTGAGCATCTAGCCCAGGCCGGTATGACCCTGATCTTGAGTAGCATCTTAGCCTCACCAAGAATGATGCCACAATATGAAGACAAGTTGATAATTTTCAACAATTGGCTTAAGTGTTGGTGTCATTCAAATGGGATCCAATGCCTGTCAGCCTGGGATGACATGCTCGACAAGCCACGATGCTTCGCTAGGGATGGCTTGCACCTGTCACCCCTGGGCTTTCGGATATTGGCAAAGGCTCTTGCTACCCCCAAAGTGCCTTTTTTAGGCAAGGCTCAAAAGACAAACCCACCTCCATAGGTATCACAAGGGATAAGAAACTAAGAGTAATGCTACTCAACGCCAGAAGACTAAACCTCAAGATGCATGCACTCGAAACTCTCCTTAGCATGGAGAACATCGATATCTGTGCAGTAACAGAAACCTGGTTCAAGGCTCCCGAGAGCACCCCAGCACTACCACATTATACCTCATACCATGCTTTTCGGCCCCAAAACTTGGACTGAACCACAAAAGGAGGGGGGAGTATCAATATTCGTCAAAGATATCCACACCTCCAGGTTGGTGGCACAGCACGAAGCGTCAGAGACTATCCATGTGTAACTAACTGTGGGTAAAACTGCCTTCCAGTTTATAGCCTGCTACAGACCACCCTCCCAAACACAGAAACCCCACTCAGCTGTCCTGAGAATACTGGAAAATATGAAGGTCTCTAAAAACACCATTATATTGGGCGACTTCAACTACTCAAACATAGACTGGGAGCAATACTCTAGCTCCAACACCCTAGCCCAAAGGTTCCTAGAATTTATAAACTCAAATGCTATGGAACAACTTGTTACCACTCCCACAAGAGGGTAAAACATACTGGACCTGATCATCACCAACATGGGGACACTATGCTCCAGACCAGAAGTGTATCCCTCACTGGTAAGATCAGACCATAAACTAATCTCCCTGGATATTCACATCCCGACCCCACCCCCTGCCCAGAAAACCAGAGTGAAAAACTTCTCTAAAGCAAATTTCACACTCCTCAAAACCGAGGTGTTATCCTTCAAAGCCCCCGGGCCTGTGGAAAATACGGCCCAGACCGCAGAATCCTTTATAAACGCATTCTATGAACACCTTCAGGAATGCATGGATCATGCAATCCCAAATAAAACCAAGACCCAATCCTCCAAAGGCAGACGTCCTGTCTGGTGGACCCCAGCCATAAACAAACTATACAATAGAAGGAGGAAGCTACTACATGATAGAGCAAAATCCCAAAAAGAGAAGGCATCTCTGATCAGTATTAGCAAAATCTATGGGCACTCATAAAATAGTCTAAGGCCAGCTTCGAGAGAAAAATTGCACAGGACACTAAGGATAATCACAAGGCTTTCTTTAGTTATGTTAGGAACCTGGGTGGGAATTCCCAGATATGCTCAGAATTAGTCCAAAATGACAAAAAATATACCGAGCCCACAGACATTGCCAACATCCTAGCTGACAGGTTCAGTGCAAACTTCTCCCCCCCCACCCACCAAAAGGGCAAATATCTATCCCAACAGAGTTCTGCCCCCCTGACATCTCAGATGCTCAGGTAAGAGCCACCCTCTCCAAAGCAAAAAA
Source organism: Protopterus annectens (assembly GCF_019279795.1). Lineage (NCBI taxonomy): Eukaryota > Metazoa > Chordata > Ceratodontiformes > Protopteridae > Protopterus > Protopterus annectens. The sequence continues at coordinate 1,218,300,787 of NC_056735.1, forward strand.
CACAGCATCAATGCGACCAGATGGTGTCCTGGGCTGCGTCCTACATGAACTCCAAGAAGAGCTAAACCCAAACATAAAACTACTGTTCAATCTTAGCCTTACTACAGGATACGTACCCAAAGAGTGGCGTACAGCAACAGTGATCCCTCTCCACAAAGGTGGTGCCTCAACGGATCCTGGAAACTATCTCCCCATAAGCCTGACTAGCTTGGTCTGCAAAGCTATGGAAAGGATCATCATGGACCTCATAAATAAAGATATTGGGGACCTACAGACACTGGATCCTACCAAGTTTGGCTTTGTTAAGGGCATATCCTGCCTCTTAATCCTGGTTGATTTCTTTGAAACAGTCACCAAGGCCATTGACGAGGGGAAGGTGGTCCACACAGCCTACCTGGACCTCAAAAGCCTTGGATACAATACCCCACTTGGGCATTATAGATAAGCTCACCAGCTTAAATATAAACCCCTATGTCACTAGATGGATTGCAAACTGGCTCAAGGACAGAATCCAAATGGTTAGAATTGCTGGAGCCATTTCAGACTCCAAACCAGTTACAAGTGGCGTCCCACAAGGCTCAGTCCTGGGACCTCTCTTGTTCGGTATATATTTCTCGGTGGTACAGGCCAACACGGAAGGACTGTGGCTGACCAAGTTCGCAGATGACTGCAAACTGGGCGCCATAATCAACTCTCCAGCCGACACAAGCATCCTCCAAAAGGGCCTCTTAGAAACAGACAACTGTTGCCAGAGCCATGGCCTCAAGCTAAATGCCAAAAAGTGTATAGCCATCCCCTTTGGCAAAAACAAAGTGCCCAGAAATTACCACATAGGTGGTATTCCATTAAGTATAGAAGAAGTCATTAGGGACCTGAGGACCCAAGTTGACAGCAATCTCTCATTTGACAACCACTTGGCCAAAGTGGTTAGAAAAACATTTTATATAGTCCAACTAATCATGAAGGGATTCACATCTAGATCAGGGGAGGTCATCGTGCCTCTTTACTCATCCCTCATCAGGCCCATAATTGAGTACAATGCCCCTTTTGTACCTTACCAGACACCTGCAGCAACTGGAAAGACCCCAAAAGTACCTCACCAAGAGGATCAAAGGGCTCAAACAGATGCCATATGCTGCCCGGTTAAAGAAACTCCAGCTCTACTCAGTGGCATACCGCCTGCTCAGAGGCGATCTGTGCCTGACGTATAAAGCCATGTCCAACCCAGAATTAATGGACATGCTGCACCTCAGAAAATCCAAATCCCATCGAGCTACTCGCTCAAGAGACTTGAACCTCAGCACTGAAATAAATAGGACATGCTGGAGGGACAGATTCATAACCCAGAGGCTAACTTCACTCTGGAATAAAATCCCAGTCCAGGTTAGGCAGAGTCCCACATTGACTCTCTTCAAGAGGAATCTTGATGAGTGGATGGGAGATCGTAGGTTTACCCCGGCTATCTCTTCTGTGTCACTGTTAGACGGAGGCACAGTATACTAACCTCAAAAAAAGGCATAGCAAAATTAATTTAAAATGGGTGGCGAAAGCCAAACATACTCTGGCTAGGCTTATAAATGCCCTAGGGCAGATAGCCTAGTATGAACCTGTGAACCTATGTGTCTATCATGACTTCCAACTTCAGCTATTTGCCAGACTAATATACATGTTTGGAGAAACAGAACAAACACTATGATGGCTTACATCTTGTCGTTCTGTGCTGATCCGAAGAGTTGACAGGTATGGCCCACTGCCCACAGGGCCAGATGCTATGTCCATAGCAGTTGTTCAGCAGTACATCATTACAGCAACAAGTCTTAATGGCACATATAAATCTTTCAACATCATCTATCATATTATTATCTTTCAACATCATCTATCATATTATTACAGACCAAGTACTAAATTCAACTACATGCATGCATGTTTCACATACCTGTTTTATTATTGTGCTCTCTTCTGTGTTCCACTTGGGTATCTTCCTTATTTGGTTTGTTTTATTTTTTGTTTGTAGTATTATTTTTACAGTGTTATTTTTGGGTTGCTCTCTCTCTCTCTCTCTCTATACAGCAAGGATCGAGCTGGTTTGAATTGTTTGCAGCATGGCTTTTGAAGGTGATGCTCATGATCAGGTGATGCCCTCTCCACCAACTGGTGTTCCCCACTTGCCAATTGCATGTAGCCAGCTGTGTAGTACTTCCAATAGCCAATGTCATAGCAGCCCACTAATATAAATGACTACATCATGTGGGCATTGTCCATTTACTTGTCCTGTTTTGGAAGACATCCTTCCTTTGTGTGGGCAGCAGTGTTACAGACAGCAGGTAGCAATACCCCTTAAAAACAGTACTTGTGGACACAGGCCAACTACATGTTTGTATAAGGTTCCAGACCTATGGACAGTGTAAGTATTGCTGTTATATGCGCTGAATACTGCTAGTTTTACAGGGTTTGTCTGTACATGATAGTTTTGAATTTAATGCAGTCCGTCTGCATAGCTCTCAACTGTGGGCCTATCCACATGATGGCCAGAGGATTGGATGTTATGTTTTGTCTGTTCACCATACAGGTCTTGTCTCAGATATATCAGTGGCATTCTGTCTGTTGAGTGCTATCAGTACATGGCAACATCCATTTGTGTTTCTGACTTTATATTCCTGAGTAAGGGTATGTTGCAATCAATCCTGTAACACCAGCAACTTTCACAGTGTACAACAGCAATATTGCAAATATGGCCCTGTGTTCCAGCCTCTTTCCTCCACATATATACCAGGCTTTGTCCAGTTGTCATGCAGTAAGAGGTTGTTAGGTAATGACATAACATTATTTAGTGCTGGAATTCCTGCTATCATTCTAGTGATGTTGTGGAATCCCACACAAATTGTGGGGTAGGGTCCATATATATGAGGGCTACAAATGGACAAAACGTGTGTGACCTTGTACAGTCTTGAGGTCAGTGTATGGAGACACTGTTATATACCCTTGTAAGACATTTTATGGGGGATGTGTATTAAATGTTTTTAACCAAGGCTGTTACAACATGTGAGGGATATCAGTAGTAAGAAACATTAAAGTATATAGCTGTACATTTTCATACATTTCACCATGGGAACAGTTGTGGCCTAGAGCTTACTGTCTTACACACAGTTCTGTTTGTCAGTGTGACAGTGATGTTTTCATTTAAGCATTGTTATATAACAGATACATTTACCTTGTGACAACTAATACTTTTCCCCCTAGGAGTTGAGTACAGAGTGTAATTGGAGGCTGCTGAACTACATCTGTAATTAACTGTTGATTGGTTCTTATCTTTATGGCAAGCTTTTTACTGTTGTACTGCTTGGAGGCCTTAGCCTGTTTTTCAGATTACTGTATCAAATATTTTCTTTGTGAATTGAATGAATCAGTTATTGTGTATTTCAAACACCTAACTGCTATAAGAAATGGCATAAACAACCGAAATAGTACACAAATAAACATTTCTATGTGTGGAAACTTGTGTGTGGTGCCACGTCCTTTGCATTGTGTGTAGGTATATGTTTCATGCAATAATTCGTATTTGTGGTACAGAATCAAACACTGGCCATTTTAAAAAGTGGCAACTGTAGGAATAATGGCTGCTTGATATGCTCTTTATATACGCATCTTATACATAAGTAGTAATATAGTTATATGTCTATGTCTATGTCTGTATATATATATATATATATATATATATATATATATATATATATATATATATTCATATATGTGTTTGTGTATATGTATCATTGGAATGTTTTCTGCTTCCACATTGTACAGTCCCTATAGTAGACTGACTGTTCTGCGTGATATGTTAGAGGTATCATCCTGACATCTTATAGTTGAGATGGTTTACTGTTAACTTGTTGTGGCTATGTTGTACAGGGTTCTGGGCTCAAGACTTGCAAGTGCTGGTTATTGTGTTGCAAGGCAGATCTATTCAGCTGTGGAGGAAGGAATAATTGCAATAATTACAAAAGATCCCTATTTTGGGCAACTTCACCCCCATTAACAGTGCCTTTATTCACATGTTTTCAGTGAGAGGTTCAAAGTGTGGATCCAATGTGCGAATGCAATACACATTTATATATATATATATATATATATATATATATATATATATATATATATATATATGTATATATATTTTTTTTAATATATATATATATATATATATATATATATATATATATATATACACATGTATGTCTACACACACACACACACACACACACACACACACACACACACACACACACACACATATATATATATATATATATATATATATATATATAGAGAGAGAGAGAGAGAGAGAGAGAGAGATACATACATAGACATATATAAATACATTTTCCCTACTGTTGAATGACTGTGCTGCATGATATGTTTGAGACAACATCATATTAATGTACAGCTCAAATGGCTTCATGGTAAATCACTGTAGCTTTGATGTGCAGTGTCCTGGTTTGAGACTTGCAAGGGCTGATTATTTTGTGGCTGGGCAGAGCAAGGGCTGTTGGATACAGAGTGATTAAGGCAACTTTAAGCTGTTGTAAGCAGGTTTGCGCAGCTGCAATCAATGATAACTTCTGGTTAAATATGCTTACAGTTAGCCTAACAGTGCTTAATCTGTGTGGCCATTGCTTTCCACCATGCAAACAGGCTTAAATCCACTTACTGCTGCTTAAGAGTGCTTACTCCCGTTTACCACCATGCTAATTTCTTTAAAAGAAAAGAAAAAAGTGGTGATAGGAAAGTGGTGAAAAAGGGGGCATGCAGAGGGAAAAACAATAGGGAAAGTAGCTAGGGATGTGCAGGATAGGTGTAGGGAAGGTCCATAGCTGTCCATTTATTCTACACCAACAGCTGTGCATATATACTGAAATTAAAGATAGATTTGGACACTCAAACCCCTGAGAGAGGGGTAAGGACAACAATAATGTGTTGTGAAGCCAGTTAGATCAGATTACATGTGTTCAGTTGGCATGTGTGCGAAATGGAAAGCTATGTATGGGGCAACCTTTTTTTTGGGGGAACAGATTGCCTTTTTTTAAGGTGAGAGTGGGATGATGGGGAAGGATAGTAGGTATATTTGGGGAGGTAGCTTGGGTAGAAAGATAGAAAGCATACAGGGGCGGTATATGATACATGTGGGGGTAAACACCTTGGATGGTGAGGGGTGTTTAGAAATTGTATGTCCATGAGTCTGGCAGCTGAGCAGGAAGGGCAGGCTGACCCTCTAAATGCACCATGCGGCCCTCAAGCTGGCATAGCAGATCTCCAAACTCCCTTTCAGTGCTCACTATGCACCAATCCCCAGAACTGACTTTGGGTGATAGGATCCTGTCCGGGCCTACTCCCGGGGGGGGGGGCAAGCTCTATCCCCTGAAGCAGTTCCACCCAAAGGTGGTGCAGGACCAGCAGACAAGGAGGTCCCTGGGTGGGTTCCAGCATGCTGGGGCCCGGCAACAACCAGAAGAGGTGGGAGAGGTGGGTCCACTGGGACCAGCCTTCCCATACATGCTATGGTTTTTGCAGTGTTAAAACATACATGGGTTAGTAAAAGTTAACACAATCCAGGATTATTTATAACAGCATGCACAGATATTCCCATTAATCCAAAATACCAGATTTGGAACAGTTGCATAGCTAACAAAACACATGCATATATGGAACCACAGTGGCCATTGCAATGGCATGCAGGTTACATTGATAACAACAGGCCACCAATGATAGTATTTCACTATGGAACATTAATAGAAACACATTTCAATATTTATTGAATACTAGGACATATGTCCCAACAGAAGAAAATAAATAAATAAATAAGATTTGGTGTAAACATACCCATTGATTTGTGTATTTAGATTATTGTTGCAGATATGGCGGGGGAGGACAGAGATGTCAATTAATAACTTATATATCCTTGTAGTACTCACACCTTTAATGATCATTGCTCTAATCACTAAGGTACAGGTATTTATTATCTATGGCTTTGGTTTGGGCTGTGGTATGTTTGTACACAGGGCATACTTCAATTATCTTATAGCTAAATCCTTACATCTCTTACCTGGTAGTCCTGTGGAGGAAATCTTTGTTAACACTACCTGAGTGTTTCTACACCTATTCCCAGATTCAAAGTTAATATTATGCACATACCTCTCAATCTCTTAATGCACACACTCTGAACAAAGCTTGACAAAATGGGGGTACAAATACGGACATGTTTTGAATATTGCTGTCATAAACTTGGGTTTCATGAGTGACTTGATTTGTTTTCAGATACATTTTCTGAAGGTTTAGCGGTCTGAAAAATAAAATGTATGTCATTATTTCATGACTAAAATTCTGGGATCATCCCACTGATTTGCCAGGGGGACAAAGGATTAGGCAGGAAATATGAGTCAGTTATCTGAACATTCTGTACAGTGGAGAGGTATGATTATGCATAAAGCTTGCTACCACTCCCAGGATTGGAACCATGGTTGTGTCTGCTACAAATACAACAATTTAAGTCACAGTAGAGTGTGCTATTTGGATATTGCTATCGTTCTGTCTAAGTCTCTGTTGATTGTACAATCTGACCTTGTAATTACAACAGTCTTACACAGACATTCATACACATATTTTTATGTAGCACAGTATGAGAAACAATGGTTGACACAACAGATCTATTCAGATATCAGATGTTAATGCATGCTACATTTCAGGCCATTCTATACCAGAGTAAACACTACCAGTCCAGGATTTACATCTTTATTGGCAGGCACAGTTTTCTTATCTAATAGACCTGTGGAGGGAATATTCGTTAACATTACCTGACTGTTTCTACACATATTCCCAGATTCCAGTTAATATTATGCACATACCTCTCAATTTCTTAATGCACACACTCTGGACAAGCTTGTCAACATGGGGGTACAAATAGGGACATGTTTTGAATATTGCTGTCATAAATTTGGTGAGTTGCATGAGGGACAAGACTTGTTTTCATATACATTCTCCGATGGTTTTGAGGTCTGAAAATTAAATGCATGTTATTATTTCATGACTACAGTTCTGAGATCATCCCACTTATTTGCCAGGGGGACAGAGGGAACAGGCAGAAAATATGAGCCAATTATCTGGACATTCTGAAAAATCTGTACAGTTGAGAGGTATGATTATGCATACATCTTACTACCACTTCTAGGATTCGAACCATGGCTGTGTCTGCTAAAAACACAGCAATTTAAGTCACAGTAAAGTGTGCTATTTGGATATTGCTGTCTATCTTTTCATTGTTTTCTGTCTAAGTTTCTCTTGGTTGTACAATCTGATCTTGTACTTAAAACAGTCTTATACCGACATTCCCAGACATTTCTTTTATGTAGCACAGTGTGGGCAACAGTGGTTAATATAGCATTACTATTCAGAGAATGCAACAATAAATGCCAGACAATACCAGAGTAAGCACAACCAGTTCAGGATTTAGAACTTTATTGCCAGGCAGTTACAGTTTTATTTAAATATGACCTATATGGGACTATTACTGTCATACTGTCTGGTTTATTCAGTACAAACCATACAACAGTTTTTATGCTACCAGATGACTTTCTACTACTTTATATTTATTTTGTATGACTACTCCACGCAGGATTGTTACTCACCAGCCTCGCAATGCAGCTTTTGCAGCCTACATTCATGTGATTCCTGATTCACAGCCCACTCAGCTGCAGCTCTAAAGGAAATAGAGACATATTTAGGCATACCTATCCATCACATACACACACACTGGACTTTAGTAAACAGTAATGGTATGACTACTTACACACTGCTGGGACATCATCCCTCTGCCTTGCTTCTTGGACCCATTCATTCAAGACCTCCCTCTTTCTCCGCTTCAAGTCGGCATAGTGGTGCTTGACCTGCTCACCAGTCTGAGGGAAACCAGTGGCACTGGTGAGATCACAGGCGAGTTAGTCCCAGGCTTCTGCTTTATATTAGGAACCCTGGTACTGGCCCTTCAGCAGTGTCTCATCATGTTTTTTTATCAGGAGTCCTACCATGACCTTGGACTCCTGTATGCCCCATTGCTGCACCTGGAAGCACAATCCCTCTCCGACTCCAGCCATCCTACCTACAGTGGGAAGCTGCAACCAGTTATGAGCTGTATTCCCACCTGTGAGGTTTAAATACGGCTGATTTCCCACCCTTTGCCATGATTGGATGGTTTTGAATATGCTGAGCTAAGTTAAGCTATGGGCAAACCTGCTTAGCTTAGGTTTGCATTGCTTAAAGGGACAGGTTCAGCACTGCTTACCAATGGGCAAATCCACTTAGCTGGGCTACTCATTGCTTAGCAGTCCTATTTACACAATGCTTACACCTGGTAAGCAGAGCTCTGCAATGCTTTGCATTGCTTATTTAACATTTTATAGACTATCTGCAGTATGGCATTGAACCATCATTCATTACATATTATAAATTTGTTTACTGTCCCTGACATCCCCCAGTGTGCTTTCATTACATTTATTCATGTGTGACTATACTGTATGAGCACTTGTGTTTATTGGGGATTTCACAGCTTTATTAAAGTGACACCTCACATCTGGTACTAATGCAGTACTCCGGTTAACAAATATATGTTATTTAGTAGGTAATATTAAAAAAATTGTTTATGTACTGTTCTAATATGTAAAATGTGAATTGTGCACAGTGGGGATCGAACCAGAAACGGCTGATTGGAAAGGGTCCGCTCTAATCATGACACTATTGCAATACTACTTGCATTGGATGTCTCTTGCTATTTAACTTGTTGGGCTGTTTAAGCTGGACTAAGCGTAGCTAAGCAATGGGCACACCCACGCAGCTAAGCGTAAACTTTATCGCATTTATAAAAAAAAGTTTTATTGTGTTATTTTATCTATACCCTTCAGAATATCCCAGCTAATGCTAAACCTGGTATTTTATCAGCTTTCTGTTTTGTGGGACAGTTGTCCCCTTTTGGCTTCGTCTACTGATTTTTGTTTTCCTGATGGGTTGGGGGTGTTACGACCATTCTTGTTATTTTTAATTGTCAAAAGGCAATTCTGGAGTGCAGGGACATGTGTATTTTGAGAGCTCTGCTCTCAGACACACCCCCTGCACTCGTACACAGCTCCATGTGCATTTAACAGCAAAGGTAGTGTGCCTTCATGAATATGCAAGATGCATTGCTGTGCTGTACGGGAACAGTCCCTGCTATACAGGAATAACTTATTCCTGCACGGATGCTTGCTAAATCCTGGGGATTGTTATGCTTTTCTTAATACCTGATATGGGAAAGAGGGTTGCAAGTAGATAGGTAGTTTTTCCTTAACTAGGATTTAGTTTGATCTAATCAGAAGGTGTGTGGGGAAGACAGCAGTGGTGGTGCTGCGGTAGTGTTGTCGCCTCACAGTAAGACGCTGTCTGGTTCGATTCTCAGCTAGAGCGTCTTCTGCATGGAGACATGCGTGAATGGGCGTACCTTCATTGAAGGTTGTGCATCAGGGCTGGTAACTCGGCAAATAAAAATCAACTACCAATCATTAGCAGACCGGAGTTCCGCTGTGTCGACCCCTAACTGGGAAAAGCCAAAAGACACAACAAGAAGGTATATGGGGAGTGGGGAGTTACTGTTCTAAAATGAACTCTTTATGGCCCTGTTGAATACGCTGGTTTAAAATTAAACAATACATACATTTCCACACCTACTTCTAAGTATATAAAAGCTGATATGTCTAACTTTGCAAAATATTTTTGTTTTTGTTACTGAGGATCATTTGTCTGTGATGAATAAAGGCTTGCTGCTTTGGAACACTACCTGTTTTTAATGGTTTTTGGAAATTATTGTGAGTGAGCTCATCAACAAAGTTTTAAGACCACTAGTTTTACTGTTTTTTTTTTCCTAAACACTCATGGTGGTGAGGTTGGAAATAGATTCCTATGCTTGTTCATTTTCTTTTTTACAAATAATCATTGTGAAACAGATAACAGTAACTGGTGGCAGACAAGCTTCAAAATACCAAAGAGACAATTTGAACATCACATCAGGGGTACATTGAACTTTTGAAGCTTTGACAGTTGACAATGACTGTCTACTTATGCCTATATCTCCAATGTTTTACTTTGTGCATACAGTCTATGCTCTATATTGCAAGTCAGCATACCTGAGTGACACTGCTTTGTGCCTAGTGTTGTGCAACAGAATATACTAAATGTACATTCTGAAACTGGGCATGCATGCAAGGGAGTATTGAGTTTACTTGATCACAAACCTCCATTTATCAAATACCACTAAATATTTTCATAACACATCTGATTAAGAAGACATTATTACTAATCAGCAATTGCTTTTTACATACTGATAAAATGTACACCTCACCATTTGTACCCCTACTCACCTAACCTACATTATTTAAATGTATGCACTAAGCACCAATGTCAGAGCACAAATGAGACAATGGTTGTCAGAAAGCATACACCTGAAAGAATACTATGACCATTTTGTGTGTAAATGTAAATTGCATAACTTCAAAATGAGTATAGTACTTCATGGATTAAATCCCTCTCATATGAAATTATCACCCCCAAGTCGAATTGCACATATCACATTTATGGAATAAGTCATTCTCACATCACCAATTTCTTTATATGCACTGATGTAATGGATACCTCATCTGGTTTGAATCCCTGCTTGCCTAGCTCACATTCTTTTGATTTAAGCACCAATAGCAACACCACAGAACAAGTTATACAACAATTGTCAGAAAGTACACGTTTGATTGGAATGTGACAATTTTATACAAGACTGACTATTGTGTATTATGAAACAGACACCAGTAATGGGTGGCATGCAAGCTATAACATACCTTATTGACAATTTGAACATCACATAAGAAATGCATTTACCCATGGAAACTCCTTTAAGTGTATAATAATAATAATTATCTATGTATGCTTATATCAGTATTGCTTTCTATCACACATCAAGGCTAAGCACATGTGCATGATGGTCAGCATATCACTGTGACAAAAGGCAAATTCTTGTCAGTTTTTACCACAGGATGTGAAGTGTCACAACATTATTTAAATATTGCTAGCAATACTGCTCAATGCCAAGTGTTAAGCAAATGTAAATGTTGAAATGGTAGTATGCAGCACTGTCCAAAATTCTTATGTTGAATTGTGTGATATGATAAATATGTTGCTTCAGATGGAATATTATGGTAGGGAATAATATGTATGTTTTTATGAGTGATGCAAACAAAGTACACATTACTGGAATGGAAGTCATGATGTGGTATTTGATATGCTCCATATCAACACAATATCATGTGAAGACACAGAAGAACTTATACTGACATGTGACTGACAAGTCACAGATGAAAACAGTATCCCAAATGGAAATAAAATGTGATGTCATAAGGATTGAGCAGGGTGGTGGTGGTTGACAAGGACATCTGTAACACATTGGGGTGTAACCCATTCATCCCAGAGTTATATCCTCCATAACAGCGCAGTATCTAGTGCTGAGAGTACGTTTTGAGTATATGTGTTCATAAGTGACAACTAACTATTAATTGTACATTTGAGGACTAATTTCAGGGCATAAATGCAAATAAAGTTAATATTACAGCGATTGATATGTCTACATATTTTGTTTTAAGTTGTACTGTTCAATGATAAACAATTTCGGAATATCTAGGAATATCTAGGAAAATGTTAGCTAATCCCACACAAAGTGAAATACAGCACTGGACTGACTACAGTGAAATGCCCTCCTCTTATCATGTATACATTGAGCCAGTAACACATATACAGATAACAGCAGTAACTGACATTATTTTTATTCTGTCATAATCACTTATTGAAGCACAAAAGTGCCAAGCTCAGGTGAACAACTGATGGCAAGGTCTTAGTGCAAGCTTATGAATTTTATCAAATTTTCAATAGCATGGAAACTAGTTGTAACCTTTGCTGGCAGATGCCAAGCATCACATAAATGCTGAGGACAGAAAAAGAAGTTTATGCTTATAAGCTACTTATGGGCATGTATGTAATGTGTACATCTATGCTTTGTCCCGATTACAGGTGGGAAATGGGACAATAGGATAAAGATGAAAATGGAGAACAAACAGAGGGTAGGTTACTAGGTGAGTCATTTAGGAATGAGCAGGATGGAGGTGGGGTAGGACCATATCTATCCAGGTTTGCATGAGTTAATAATGTATATGTAGAAATAATTTAGACATTTTTGGATTATTATCTTAAATGATGTGTGACAAAAACTTAATATTCCTTTTGTTACCAATACACACACACACACACACACACACACACACACACACACACACACACACACACACACATAGCTTAAGTGATGAATTATATGTTAGACCTTATTTTTTGGGGGGCAGATGCCCTTTTTTGCTTTTCCTGGAGAGGTGAAAGTTGGTGAAGGAAGTTAGGGATATCATAGATAGGTATGCAGGGTAGTTTAGTCTGCAGTTGCAGGCAATGCAGGATAGACATGACAGACAGGGCTGGTGATGGACACAAGAGGGAAGGAGGGAAACACTATGATGGGGCATAGGAATGAGTGGTCAAAGGTGCATCCCATTATGGCATGAGCAGAGTGGAAAATTTGTCATTATCCTCAGATCTGTCAATACTGACTGTCTCAGAAGTCTTTGGAAGTGTTGGATGGGGTAGTGATTTAGCAGTGCACTGCAGAATCTTTTCCATGTGGCCAATTTGGACATGGAGGTGCCTATTCATAATCTTCTCCATCAGTCCTGCCAGCTCTTTTGGGTCACATATCAAGGGTAATAGCAAACCAAACTGAATAACAAATGCAAAAAAAAATGCCTGTGGAATACAAACAAGCACCAATGCAATTTATTGTTCAAATAACACTTGGACAGCTTTGTATAAATAAAATCACAGAAATCACAGATAAGGTCCTATGTCCAATAGTAACATAAACTTCAACAGATAAAATACAGCTTTCCTGAAACATTCTTAAATACTCATTACAAAGGAGATGATAAAGCCACACCTCCTATACATTGTGCCATTTAAAGTGATATGAAACCTAGCTTACACTACCCTACCATATCTTAAATTACTAATTAATTAGACATATATGCATATTTAAAATGTAGTAAAATACAGTAAAAAATGACAGTACAATAAAATGTTAGGTCCTAAACATTGACCCATTTGTTCACTAAATACTTACAGTGGCTATAAAAAGTTTACACACCCCTGTTAAAATGCCAGGTTTTCGTGATATAAAAAAAATGAGACCACAATAAATAATTTCAAAAGTTTTCCAATCTTTAATGTGACCTATAACCTGTACAATTCAATTGAAAAACAAATTAATCTGTTTGATGAACTGAAGATGGTGCAGTGTTGCAGCGGTAATGTTGTTGCCTCACAGCAAGAGGTTCTCCAGTTTGATTTTCAGTTGGGGTGCCTTCTGTGTGGAGTCTGCATGTCCTCCCTGCATTTGTGTGGGTTTCCTCTGGGAGCTCCGGTTTCCTCCCACATTACAAAGACATGCATCTGGAGAATTTCTTCCCAGGCCACTGCTGAAAATTGGCTTTGTTCCAAGTTGGACTTTCCTGGTTAATAAATGTTAAATAAAATCTGTTAGGGCAAAAATATGATAAATGCACAATATGCTGGTGCACACCCTTAAACTAATACTTTGTTAAAGCACCTCTTGATTTAAGTACACCATTCAGTCTTGGGTACACTCCTGCCATCAATTAAAGAGACTCCAATTAACCCCAAATAAAGTTCAGCTGTCCTAGTAGGATTTTCCTGACATTTACACTTGCCTGCTACAGCAAAAGCCATGGTTTGCAGAGAGCTTATAAAGCATCAAAGGGATCTCATTGTTGAAAGGTATTGGTCAGGAGAAGGGTACAAAAAATTTTCCATAGCATTGGATATACCGTGGAACACAGTGAAGACAGTCATCAAAAAGTGGAGAAAATATGGGACAATAGTGACATTGCAAAGAACTGGATGTCCCTCCAAAATTGATGAAAACACAAGACTAAAACTGGTCAGGGAGGCTGCCAAGAGACCTAGAACAACACTGAAGGAGCTGCAAGATTTTCTGACAAGTACTGGTTGAGTACTACATGTGACAACAATCTCCTGTATTATCCAAATATCTGGACTATGGGGTAGGGTTGCAAGATGGAAGCCTTTTCTTACACAGTAAAACATCCAGGCCTGGCTAAAATTTACAAAACAATGCATCAAGTCTCCCAAAAGCATGTGGGAAAATGTGTTATGGTCTGACGAGAGCAAGGTTGAACTTTTTGGCCACAATTCCAAAGGGTACATTTGGCACAAAAATAACACTTTGAATCACCAAAAGAACACCACCCCCATTGTAAAGCATGGTGGTGGCAGTATCATGCTTTGGAGTTACTTTTATTCAGTTGAAATTGGGTCTTTAGACAAGGTGGAGAGAATTATGAACAGTTCCAAATACCAGTCACTTTTGGCCCAAAACCTTCAGGCATCTGCTAGAAAGCTGAAGATGAAGAGGAATTTCACCTTTCAACAGGAAAATTACCCAAAGCATACATCAAAATCAACCAGAAGAAAATTAAAGTTTTGGAATGGCACAGTCAAAGCCCATGCCTAAATCCAATAGAAAATCTGTAGGGTGACCTGAAGAGGACTTTTCAGAAGATATGCCCTCACAATCTGACAGATTTGGAGCACTTTTGCAAGAAGGAGTAGGCAAATATTGCCAAGTCAAGATGTGCCATGCTGATAGACTCGTACCCAAGAATAGTGAATGTTGTAATTAAATCAAAAGGTGCTTTAACTTATTACATCCAAGTGACTCCTATAGGTGAATCTGCACTGAACGCCTACTGATGCCTCTAGGCATTAAATATTGCTTGTTCATATTTGCATCAATAATTCCAAAAGTTATGCTATGTACAAGATTTTAAATGATTTCACCATAAAGCTTATGCAATGGCAAACTCAACTGCATTAATATTTGAACTCTGTCTAGTGCAGGTAAATAAATATTACCTGTTGTTTTTATGATATTAATTTATATACATATAATTTTCTTATTTCTGTAAATATCTCAACAACCAAGTAACACAGACAGATCTCTTTAGCCTCATGTGAAAGCTTTCAGCTAGATGAGTAAAGTGCTACTGACCGTATTTGTGTAACTTGAGTGGTTGCTGAGATATTTTGAGCTGTTTACAAAATATTACAAATGTAATAGTTACCGTGTTTACTGTAACTTATAAAATTTGGTTTAAGACTTAAAACTTAAAGAATACTGCCACTATAAAAGCAGTTTGTGCTGGAGAGCTTGCTATTTATACTTCTTTCATAACCCCTATGGTTGCAGAGATATGAACATTTATTCAAAATGTGAGGACATAATTTGATTCTATCAAAAGGCTTAGGCTCCACCCATTGGATGTTACGGTGCAACTTGATGAGCTCCACTGGAGTGAATGAGTTAACAAAGTATTAGTTTAAGGGTGCATACACACAACAAAGTATTAGTTTAAGGGTGTGCACACTTATGCAACTAGCATATTGTACATTTTTTATTTTTTACCCTAACATATTTGTTTTTCATTTGAATTGTACAGGTTGTAGGTCACATTAATGCTGGGGAAAGTTTTGAAATGATTTATTGTGGTCTCATTTTTTTATATCATAAAAAACTGGCATTTTTGACAGGGATGTGTAAACTTTTAATATCCACTGTATGTATCCAAAATAAATAATGGTATATGTATTACTTTTATGGCCATTATAAGCTATCTCTCATACTTTCATCTTAAGCAAACTCTTAATGGAAATTACTTCATTAAAGCCTGTTTGTCCCCAAGCATTCAAATGAATTTGCCAACCCAGCCACTGGGGATGCACAGGCCAGTGCATTTCTTTGTGCTGGTCCCAAGCCTGGATAAATGGGGAGGGTTACTTCAGGAAGGGCATCCAGTATAAAACCTCTGCCAAATAACATATGTGTACAACAATACAAATTTTCATACTGGATCAGTCGAGCCCCGGGTTAACAACAACCACCACCAGTACTGTTAGCCAACAGGGTGCTGGTGGAAATTGGGCTACTTTTGGCTGAAGGAGAAGAAGAGGGGGAAGGTATGCCTGAAAGCAGAAAGAGAGGAGGAAGGTTAGGAGTGTAGTAGTGAACGTAGGAACTTTGAATGTTGGCAGTATGACAGGTATAGGGAGAGAGCTAGCTGATATGACAGAGAGAAGGAAGGGTGATATATTGTGTGTGCAAGAGACCAGATGGAAGGGGAGTAAGGCCAGGTGTATAGGAGGTGGGTTCAAATTGTTCTATCATGGTGTGGATTATATCCTGTGCAGGAGGGACAGTCTGAAAGAGATTGGAAGCTGTTAAGTGGTGACAGGGGAATGTGTAGTTAGGCAGCATAGAATGGTGGTTTGTAGGATTATGTTGGTGATCAAGAGGAGGAGAACAAGTGTGAGAGCAGTGCCAAGGATCAAATGGTGGAAGTTGAAAAAGGGTGAGTGTGAGGTGGAGTTCAGGGAAGAGTTAAAACAGGCACTGGAGGGGGCAGTGAAAAGTTACCGAATAGCTGGGTAACTACAGCAGAGATGGTAAAGGAGACAGCTCGAAAGGTGCTTGGTGTGACATATGGACAGAGGAAGGAGGACAAGGAGACCTAGTGGTGGAATGAGGAAGTACTGGAGAGTATACAAAGGAAGAAGCTGGTGAAGAAGAAGTGGGATTGTCAGACAGATGAAGAAAGTAGACAGGAGTATAAGGAGATGAGGAGCATGGCAAAGAGAGAATTGGTGAAGGCTAAGGATAAGGCATATGGAGAGTTGTATGAAAGGTTGGACACTAAAGAGGGAGAAAAGGACCTGTACCAATTGGCTAGACAGAGTGACCAAGCTGGGAAAGACTGGCAGCCGGTAAGGGTGATAAGGACAGTGAGAGAAATGTACTCACAAGCAAGAAGAGTGTGTTGATCAGATGGAAAGAGTACTTTGAGGGGCTGATGAATAAAAAGAATGAGAGAGAGAAGGTTGGATGATGTGAGGATAGTGAATCAGGAAGTGAAACAGATTAGCAAGGAGGTAGTATGGATAGCTATGAAGAGGATGAAGAATGGAAAGGCTGTTGGTCCAGATGACATACCAGTGGAAGCATGGAGGTGTTTAGGAGAAATGGCAGTGGAGTTCTTAACCAGATTGTTTAATAAAATCTTGGAAAGTCAGAAGATGCCTGAGGAATGGAGAAAAAATGTTTTGGTACCTATTGTTAAGAATAAGGGTGATGTGCAGAGTTGTAGTAATGAGGGATAAAACTGATCAGTTACAGCTTGAAGTTATGGGAAAGAGTAGTGGATGCTAGGTTATGAAGGGAGATGATGATCAGCGATCAGCAGTATGGTTTCATGCCGGGAAAGAGCACTACAGATGTGATGTTTTCTCTGAGAGTGTTGATGGATAAATATAGAGAAGGTCAGAAGGAGTTGCATTGTGTCTTTGTTGACTTGGAGAAAGCATATGATAGGGTGCCTAGAGAGGAGTCATGGTATTGCATGAGGAAGTCAGGAGTGGCAGAGAAGTATGTAAGACTGGTACAGGATATGTACGAGGGTAGTGTGACAGTGGTGAAGTCTGCAGTGGGAGTGACAGATTTGTTTAAGGTGGAGGTGGGATTACATCAAGGATCAGCTGTGAGCCCTTTCTTATTTGCAATGGTGATGGACAGGTTGACAGATGATATCAAACAGGAGGCCCCATGTACTATGATGTTTGCAGATGACATTGTGATCTGTAGTGAGAGTAGGGAACAGGTGGAGGAGACCTTGGAAAGGTGGAGATATGCTCTAGAGAGGAGAGGAATGAAGGTCAGCAGGACTAAGACAGAATATGTGTGTGTGAATGAGAGGGAGGCTAGAGGACTAATGAGGATGCAGGGAGTAGAATTGGCAAAGGTAGATGAGTTTAAGTACTTGGGATCAAGAGTTCAGAGTAATTGTGAGTGTGGAAGAGAGGTGAAGAAGAGAGTACAGGTAGGGTGGAATGGGTGGAGAAGAGTGTCAGGAGTGATTTGTGACAGACGGGTACCAGTAAGAGTGAAAGGGAAGGTATAGAAGAGGGTAGTGAGACCAGCTATGTTGTATGGGTTGGAGATGGTGACATTGACAAAACGGCAGGAGTCAGAGCTGGAAGTGGCAGAGTTAAAGATGTTAAGATTTGCACTAGGTGTGACAAGGATGGACAGGATTAAGAATCAGTATATTAGTGGGTCAGCTCAGGTTGGACGGTTTGGAGACAAAGTCAGAGAGGCAAGATTGCATTGGTTTGGACATGTGCTAAGGAGGGATGATGGGTATATTGGGAAAAGGATGCTAAGGATGGAGCTGCCAGGTAAGAGGAAAAGAGGAAGGCCTAAGATAAGGTTTATGGATGGGGTGAGAGAGGACATGCAGGTGGTTGGTGTGACAGAGCAATATGCAGAGGACAGGAGGAAATGGAAACAGATGATCCATTGTGGCAACACCTAATGAGAACAGCCGAAAGAGAAGAGGATTTAAATGAATTTGCCACCATAATTCCCATTGCTCTAATATAATATGCCACAGACCACCCCCTGGGCTCTTATCTACTTTCTCTAGGGCAATAAAAAGAAACTTATGGTTAGGCTTGCCATTAATATGTTTGTAAAGGGTGTTTGTTGTCTTTTTTCTTTTTAATCTCATAAACATGTTCATATTTGTGGCCTTTAATTCTATGCTCAGTTTTTCCAATGCAGAACTTGTTACATATTTGGCATGCTGCAGCATATATAACTCCATGTGCATTATGATAATATCTTCCTGGAATTCTTACCAAATTTCCTCTTATTTCCACTGAATTGCCTGTATAAATATATCAGCACTGCTTACAAAACCCGCATTTGGTTATTTTACCATTAAGTGGATCTTTGGACTGCCTAGTCATGTGGTTGAATATATTTTTAAAGCTAACTTTTTTTGTATATTCAATGTGGGGGTTAGTTCCAAGTTTACTCTGTAGTTCTCTATTATTAGTAAAAATTGGAAAATATTTAAATGTAAAAACAAAGTGCTTCTATTAGTAGAATACCATCATATATAAGTACCATGAAGGAATTTATAGAATTTTATCATAAGGAAATTCAGTCCTTTATGAATATAAACTTAACAGAGGATGCAACAGAGATATATGTGTGGGAGCATTTATAATCTCTCTCTCACACACACACACACACACACACAAATCTATATATATATATATATATATATATATATATATATATATATATATATATATATATATATATATATATATATATATATAGTAAAGTTCTATCCTGGTATACTAATAAGAAAAAAACAACAGAATAAAGAATTATTAGAGCTACAAATGAATGTTGAGAAATTAAAATTAGATATTCACAGAGGTAACAAAAACCTAACAAAAGATCTTGATGAAATGAATAAAAAATATTTACAGACATTACATCATAAAACTATAATCAATTTAGAGAAGATTAAAATGAGCTGTCATTCTATGAATCCTAAAAATCAGTGCAGATTATCAAACAGAACAAAAAAAGAATATTAAATCTAATCAGATAAAAGAAGTTCATATCCCCAGAACTAGAAAAAGGTTGTCAGATTTAGAAGGCATTTTAGAGGCGTTTAAGATACACTTTAATTAATTTAACTTATATGACCCAGTAATAGAATCACAAAGAATAATAAAATCCTTTTTAGGAAACATATAAACATAATTAATTGAAGTCCAAATAAAGATAATAGTAAGTCAATTTCAATGTCAGAACTTAAACCTCAAGTCAATAAATTAAAATTAATTATGAACAGTTCCAAATACCAGTCACTTTTGGCCCAAAACCTTCAAGCGTTGGCTAGAAAGCTGAAGAGGAAGACGAATGACGTTATTCCAGAGATAAGGAAGCCTTGGCATTATTTTTGAGAGTCTTTCCATTAGCTAAGGAAGTAAAAAATGTTCCTTGGTTATGCAAATATACATTAATTTTCCAGATACTAAGTCAGAAAAAGATGGAAAACAATGCTCATCTTATAGACCAATAACCCTATTCAATGTTAATTATAAGATTTGTATGGCAATACATGCTAACAGGATTAAACAGTTTTTGCCTTTGTTGACTAATGAAGATCAAACTGGTTTTATACTGAAAAAAATGCATATAATAATATTGAAAGAGTTCTAACAATAATTAACTATGTTAATATTACAAAAGAAAGCCGGACTTTAGTAAGTTTAGACATTAATAGTGCCTTTGATTCAGGTCTTTGGGATTATTTACTGCTAGCACTGGAAGAATATGTTTTTTTACAAGATTTTGTAAAATTAATCAGATTACTATATGAAAAATTATTTAGCTTATGTAAAACTTGGATCATTTGCATCTAGACTAATTAAAATTATCAAAGGCACTAACTAAGGATGTTCACTGTATCCATTATTATTTGATTTGGTCATAAAACCATTTGCAAATTGTGTCAGAATGAACAATAACATCAAAGGTATACAGTTTAGTAATCATGTAAATTCTAAAATTCAGCTGCTTGCAGATGATATTCTATTAACCTTAAATGACTATAAAATTTAATTGCAAACTTTATTAGAGACAATGGAACTCTTCAAAAAGATTTCAGGTCTTAAATTTAAAGATGATTAAACTAAAATATCATTTATAATCTATAATAAGACAAATATGGATAAGAAGTTTGACAACTATATCGTTCTAGATAATAAAATTAAGTATCTAGGAATTACATTATCAATGGTTATAAATGAAACATTAACAATTAATTATATCAATAATTGAAATAAAATACATGAACTTATGGATAGGTGGATTTTTTTTTACAATGGATGATAGGTTTTTCCTAATCAAAATGCTAATCTTTCTAAAAATATTATACCTAATTCAAGCTATTTCCCTTCCTCTTTCTAAAAAATATATACATCAGTTTAATAAACTAATGTTAAACTTTTTATGGTATTCCAATAATCCTAGAATAGCTTAAATCATTATCTAAAAGATTGGACATATGGTGGAATTGTCCTCTAGATATAGAAATGTGTGATTTATCTTCTGTTATTAAAACAATAACATTATGGATAAATCCCTCATATTCTGCTAGGTGGAAACAAATACAGGACTTTATCTGGTTAAAAATCAAACCACTCTTTGACTGTTAGATATAATGAAATTGTATCCAATAATTTTCATTGCTTATTAAGGGAATATGTTTTGGAGGCTAAAAATAAACATATGTGTTCTAAATACATTACTAATACAATAAACTTACATAAAAATTATCTGAATAAAATCCCAGAATTTAGAGCATGGTCATTTCTATTATACCATGCAGTCCATACACAAAATAATATCAACACTTTTGATGTTACTAAAGGGACGATATTTAGGTGAAAAATGAATATGGTGGCATCAAATAATGGACTCTGCAAGAGTTCTTCCAATGGAATATATTATGAGAAAATATGATATAAGTAGTGAAATATGATTAGGCATGCAAAGGTTTAGGTAGTACATTACATTATAAATAAACTAGAGTCAGTGTATAGAACTATTAAGGATACTGTCCTCAAATTTATAGAATTTATGATTTTTATAATAAATCAAATAGTAGTAGGAAAAAGGTACTTATTTAAACGTAGTCAAAAATACAAAATTGTATGATAAGATATTTTTTAGGATTATTATGATCAATAAATAATCATTCTCCTGAAAATTATAAAAAAGAAATGCTAATTTATTCAAAGCAGATAACTCTATCATTGCACTGGAAGCTGTTTTCTTTGAAATTTATACTTAGGACCTTTATAATTCCTCATAAAATTGAATTAATTTTTAAGCAAGATATTGGGTGTTGGAGTAAATTACATCTGACAGCAAACTGGAAGCATATGATTTATGAATGTAAATTGCTTAAAACATATCGGGAAAATATGAACTTTTTTCTTCACCTGTTTTAATGAAAATTTTCAGTTAACAAAATCTTTGATTTTGTTTAATATTCCAATACCTAAATCTGTCCCCAGATCAAAATATTCACTATTATGGACTTTGTTAGCTATAGCACAAAAAGTAATTACTATGAACTAGAATAGTGAGACTTGTCCTTCAGTTAAAGAATTTAAAAACAGTGCAGCTAATCTTTCTCAACTGGAACTTTCTACAATCAAGATGAGAACAGATAGAACTGCTTCTTATTACAATTCCTGGTTAAAAGTTATATAAATACTTGAAAACTTTGACTGTAACATGATATGAAATAGAAATATATCCAATAAGAAACTAAAATAAAATGCAGGATGAATCGAGCCACGACTGAATCTTCAAAGTAAAATGTTTATTAGAGGTTAATGCTTTTACAGTCAGAATGACCACATCTTAAGACCAAAAACATTTACAAACATAGCATGAACTAGTTAAAATATATTAATGACTTATCAAAAACTCTACACATTAAAATAAACCAATCACAATATTTCCATCAAATAAAATAAAAAGTTTTCACTGGTCCACTTCATTCAAAAAGTAAACATCATACTGGGATTCAATTGCGCCTATCAGATGCATTCAACATATTGTAATAAGCCAACCACATTGTGTTACCCGCATCCATTAAAGTACATTGGATTATTCCCAATCTAGGATATTCAGGAAGTATATGTCATATTAAGACACAAAAAAAGCTACCACAAAATCTCCAAATGTTGAAAACAAGCCAACCACAATGTCTTTCCCTCATCATCGAACCACAAAATATTGATCCAATCCACCACAATCAGGAAATTGATGTTATGATATATCTCCTTACACTAATCAGTCACAACAAAATTCTCCCATCCATTGAAAATAAGAAGTATTCCAGTGGTTAATACCTTTCAGAAGGAAAATGTCACACTAAAACACAATTGCAAACCATCCAATATGCTCCATATAGCCAATAACACCTATCAAAACCTCTAAATATTAGAACATCCATTAAAATATAAGATGTATGTCCCATCTATGAAATTCAAGGAGTAATTGTCACATTGCTATGTAATAATTTCCTATCAAAGCCTCTGAATGTTAAAATGAGCCAGCTATATATTCCACTCATTTATCCATCTACCAAGTATGGATCCAATCTATCACAGCTCTAGTTTCTGTCAGAGGTACAGCTTGTGAGACTGTCCTACTCACGCCAATGTTCTTACAACCTCTTTCCATGAGGTTATTCCTAAGTATCCCTAATTCTCGACTGAAGCCCTCATTACTGGCATTCAGTCTCGAGGCAAGCATGCCCTGGCCCTTCTTCACATTTTCAAATATATAGCCAGGATGCATGCTGCATATGTGTAGTACTGTATTACTACAACAGTCTTTTCTAAAACCTTTGTGGTGAATCTGCCATCTATGGATCTAATCACACATATGTCCAAGACCTCAATAGAGGAGGCTGAATATTGTAATGAGAATTCTAAAAAAAGATGTTGTGTTATGCAAATACTGGGCAAAGTCCTGCAAATCTTTGGCTGAACCCTTTCAGACAATAAAAATATCATCGAAAAAACATCAATAAAATCCTATGGATGGAGCCCACTTCACATTATAAAGGAACTGGGTTTCTTAACATTGAGAAAGAACCATATTGGTGTAGCTATGGGGAAAAGATTTGCCCATAGCTATGCCACCTATCTGCAAATAGCTGTTATTGAAGACAAAAAAACATTATTCTCAAGTACTACATCGATGAATAAACAGAGTAAGTCAATCAAGTTATCATATTCACTACAGAGCTCCAAATACTCCCCAGCAAAATCTAACCCAAGAGCATTCAGAATAACTATGAATAGTGATTTCACATCTACTCCCACTAACAAACATTCATCCACATCATTAACCTGATTAACAAACACAAATAAAGCTAGAAAGAAATGTTTAGAATTGATCACAACAGAGACATTCTTATTAAGTACAGGCCAAAGATGCTTTTCAACATAGATGGAAAATGGCTCTGTACACCAACCTCTTTCAGAAACAGTCAGAAGAAATGATGGTTGCTGGGGGCTTTTATGTACTTTTGGAAGTCCTTACAACTAGAGCTAAACCATATTTTTCTAACAATAATGACAGCATTGTTGATATTGCCAATACCAGAAAAAGTAGGAGACTTGTGAATGTAACCATTTATTATACCAGTAATATAAATCAGGAGACTGATATTTCTGTAAACACTGCCTGATATTCATTTTCAGTTTCAGTTTCAAGAACGGGAAACCTATTAAAAGACTTTTATGCCACCCAAGGAATAAACAAAGTTCAGGGTTAGACGAAAATAATATGGGAACTTACCTTTGCTCTGACTTTAATTTATGTGGCTATATAGATACTAGCAACTGTTTTTTAGACCCAGATTCAGGACAGAGCTTTATATTTAAAGTCCATGCAAATTTTGAAATGTGCCACATAGTTTATCTGCCATATTGTATTATATATGCTGTTCATTATATGTTGGCAAAATTAATAGAAGTTTTAAAGAGTGGATAAGGGAACACTTGTATAGCATAAGGATTTCCAATAAAATTAATGCTTTAGCCAAACGTAGTAGAATATCCTACACATAATTTCAAATTTCTAGTGTTAGAAAATGCATATTTGAATACACGTATGGGTGACATTAAAATAATATAGGAAATCAGAACTGAGATAGATCATAAAACTTAGAGTAGATACGGGGTGAGTTTGAACAGCAGTGTGTCACTTGGACCTGTTCTGAAGGCTCATAGCTTACCTATGTGAATTAGTGTAATGAACATAGAGGTTGGTCTCTAATGATATTTGACTAATATTTTAATGATATGTTGACTGAATGGCTTGCATTTAGATGGAGATTTTTTTCCCTATCCTATTTTTTATATTCTTGTGATCTAGTAATATTGTGATTGAATATGCTGTTTGCCTCCTGATTGGGGCAAATGGGATGAATACCCGGTACTCCAATGATTGAGGGAATATATCATGTTTGGACCTCTTTGAGTCAAATAGTTTTCATAGGCACAATCATGTTCTAGTATAACATTCATGTCTTAAATGTTTCCTTCACATTTTGCAAAAACATTCATTGTTGAACAATATTTCATGTTGTATATTTCCTGAATGCATTATTTGTATTTGCTTTTCAGATTTCATATACACATTTATTGTTGAATAATATTTCGCCTTAGTATGACATCTACTTTCTCATTCAAGTGGACTGAGTTAATAGTGTGTAGTTTGATGAACAAAGGAAATACATTGTGATTGGCTTGTTTTGAAATGGTGAGGATTTGACAGGTTGCTACCTATGTCTCAATACAAGGTTTACTCCTTGAATGTTTCAGATTAGGTAAATATAGTATATTTCAATGGACTAGTGTATTACATTATAACTGGTTCATTTTTAACAGTGTATGTTATAGGTAGTAATGACACCTTAACATGACATTTTTATCCCAGAAGTTGTGAACTAGTGGAATATATTTTATATTCTTTATTTTAGTGAATGGGGAAACTTGTCATGATTGATCAAATTCAATAAGTCTTATTATGACATTTATTTTCTGACTGTGGGGGATCGGATAAATACTTAGTGGCTGGATGAATGAAGGAATATATAACTGGCTCATTTTATCTTTCAGAGGCTTTGATAGGAAATTTTTACATAGTAACTCGACAATTACTCTCTGAATGTCCTAGATCAGGCATACATCTTATATTTTAATAGACATTCTAATATTTAGAGGTTTTGATAGGAATTATTGACTATGTGGAGCACAATGGATGGGTATTAATTGTATTTTAGTGCAACACTTACCTCCCAAAAGGTATTAACCAGTGGAATCCTTCTTATTTTAAATGGATGGGGGAAATTTGTTGTGATTATTTAGTTTAAGGAGATATATCATAACTTCTGTTTTCTGACCGTGGCAAATTGTATCAATATTTTGTGATTTGATGAATGAGGGAAACATATTGTGGTTGGCTTGTTTCTAACATTTAGAGGTTTTTGATAGGTTGTTATTGTGTCATAATATGAGATATACTGATTGTCCTAGATTGGAAATAATCCAATGTACTTTAATGGATGGGGTAACATAATGTGGTTGGCTTATTATGATGTGTAGATTGCATCTGATAGGCACAATTGTATCCCAGTATGATGTTCACATTTTGAACAAAGTGGATCAGCGACATTTTTTTTATTTTAAATGAGGGGGGATATTGTGATTGGTTTATTTTATATGTAGAGTTTTTGATAGGTCAATATATTTTTAAAGAGTTCATGC
Source organism: Protopterus annectens (assembly GCF_019279795.1). Classification (NCBI taxonomy): domain Eukaryota; kingdom Metazoa; phylum Chordata; order Ceratodontiformes; family Protopteridae; genus Protopterus; species Protopterus annectens. The sequence goes on from NC_056735.1 coordinate 1,218,327,250, forward strand.
TATGTCTGTTAATGTTTTTGGTTTGAAGAAGTGGTCATTCTGTTCATGAAAGCATTAATTTCCAATAAACATTTTACTTTGAAGATTCAGTCTTGTCTCGGTTCATCCTGCATTTTACTTTACTTTCTTATTGCACATATTTTTGAGGATTTACTATCTATGCTGGGCACTGTTTCATTTTGTTTGGATATGAAATAAAATATATATTTTGATTGATTGAGATTTGTTTTTGTGTAAGAATACACCTCTGTAAATAATTTTATTTTATTTATTGTTATGAGGCTTTTCAATTTGAGTGGTTACTTTAAATGTTAAGTTACTTTTTGATTTTATGAATTGTTATTCTTTAAAAAAAATCTTAATAAAACATTTGAGTAAAAAAAGTTTTACCACTGATGATATGCAGTAATTATGGGGTTATAATGGTTAACTTGTTGCTAGATAGTTTTTCCAAACTGAAATTTAAACTAATGCACAGAAGATTAATAATGTATTATATGGAAGCAATATAAACACTATGTGAAACTAATTGGAGTGATGTGTTCAGTGGAAAAAACTGCAGAAAGAATGTAGAGAATTTTGAAATATAAATTGTTTGAATGCAAAAAAGTAACAAAAAATATTTAACATCAGGATCAAGGCACACAACTTCAAGAGGCTATATTTCCATATAAGCAAGGTACTTGATTAAGGTGAGAGACAAACAATATAAGAAATGGTAAAGAGGTTGAACTACAACTTTGAAAACTGAAATAAGCAAACTGGACAGAGAAATTAAGCACTTTCATTCTTTATTCACTAATAAAACAGGACTTCAGAATCTAAATGTAACATTACTCACCAGTTTAAAATCCATAATGTGCAATCATGTGACAAGTATATACAACCAATGAAAAATGTGTATTTAAACATTTGACCAATCCTATTCAAATGTATTAAAAAATCAGAAATCCATTAAAAACACATTGATTGAATGTTAACCTCAGTTTGTCATATAAAACCAGTGATGTGCCTATTAAAGCTTCAAAACTAACAAGAAGCCTTTAATGTTAATATTATCAGTCAAGTCTGGGTATTTGTCTGCATCCTATCAGATCTACCAAATGGATTTGTGGCATTCAAGCTGCACTTTGTAGTCCCCTGTAAATTCACTTATACTGATGGCATCTAAATAAAAATGCTACTTTATGTTTTGCCAGTGCATTATTTACCTCCTTGTTCTTAATCACTACAATATGTTCATATATTTTGCAACTGAGCTTCTGTATAGTTTTCTCTACATAAAATCACAATCACCATTCGCACATTGCAAGGTAAACCTCCCCTTGTATTTTACAATCATATCTACCTTTAGTGCAGATCATAGTGTTCTGTGCATTAATGTGTATACTGGAAGAGTTGTTAACAAAAATGGCATTGTTTGCACTTTCCACACTTGAAAGTGCCCAAAGTGCTGTTACTTGAAAGTCCTGTTGAAAAACCATGTTCAAACAATGCTTTGATATTATTTATTATTTTATAAGTAAAAAGTGAGTGCTCTCCCAAAGACTTAGTTAAGCCAAAATTCCCCAAAATTATTTTACAATTTTCATTCAAAACATTTTTAATAATACACATATCAATCATGACTAGAAGGGATAAGGCTCTTCCATAACTAATCATGTTCATTTCTCTGCTGATAGATGTAATTTTCACAACAATGAAAGTCTAGTCTTCCTAAGGATTGGTTTAGCTGTAGTGGATCTAAGCAGTGCGGGTTCTCACTGAATCTTGATCATCCAAATGAAACTGCAGCCTCTGGCAAGAAAAAACTTCTTATACTTACTGATTTGTTTTGAAACGAAAGATCATCACTTGTCAACCTACTTTACCGAATAAAGTGTCTCTTCATAACTCCTTTTTTTCCTATATTGTGAATGGAGACTTTGTGTAAGTATTGGTTAACAAAAGTATCCTTCTTGTATATGCTACTCTTGATTGACTTGTATTCATCAACCAAAATCAAGGTGATGTCCAGCAAATTGATGATTTTTTCCAAATCCACTTTTAGTGAACTCCAAAAAAGGAGGTACTATTGTTTACAAAAGTTAGTAGCTGTTCAAACTCTTCCATCAAGCCCTTCCATACAAAAAAAATCATCTATCTACAATAGAAATGAATGTTTGAAAACAAAGGATGAGGTTTTAATTGTTTCTGCTTCCAAAGTGCCATGACCAAGATGGCAAAGACAAGTGCTACTCTGGCCCACATCACAGCCCCTATTTTTTTGTTTATACAGCTTTCCAGAAAAAGAGAAAAAATGTTTTCCAGATTATGTGAAGAAATGCACAGACAGTATTGATGAAACTGTTGTTAAAATTAGTGAAACAGGCCAAATATTCCCTTACAAATTCAGTGCTGCTGTGTTGATCAATGCAGGTATACAAGGAAATCACATCAAGTGAAGCATACAAATGTCCTTCTTCTAGCAGGGAGGCATGTCCCCTTGTGCATACATTTGCATTTGAGCTCATCTTATTTGAGCTTCTGGATTTGATGTTTTTTGCATCAATATTGTCATTATTCAATATTAGGAAGGTATTCTAATAGAAATATATGTCTCTTTTATTGCATGCATGGGTTTACTATGACTTACCCTAATGGTAGTCAGTTGAACTGCCAATGGTCAAAATCACAGTTTCCAAGGAGCACTGAAGCCAACCAACATTGGTTGAGCACGCATGATCGAGATGCATGTGTACTCGTCTGACAAGTGGTGTACTGACGATGTGAAGGGAGGTCACACTTCAGTGAGGAACAGGGAATTGGCCTATGTCCTCACTGTAGTGCGATCTCGGAGTTGGTATATTTAATGTGCAAGGGTGTGGGGGGTGCATAGCCCCCCTGCAAAATAGTAGAATTAATGTACTATAGACTGTAGATTTCAACAGTACATTAATGTGCCTAGCAGTAGGTGACTGATATCACCTTCTGCTATGTCGAATACATCAAACAACGGTTGTTGATGTATTCATTTACGCTTCAGTTTCCTATTTAAAATTTTGTATCCAGCATTTCGGGTCGACATTTTCCACTGATTCGAAAGTTCAACAGTAAACTGTATGCATGTATAGTTGACAGCATCCACATGTATTTTGCAACTAATTTACACCATATAAAATGCTTGGTAACTTGAAAGTGTTCTTTTGCTACTGTGGGCATGTTTAACATTTTGTCTATTTCATGTATTAATGATTAGTGCCACTGTATACTGAAATCACAGCAATAGGCAAATCAGTAATTACTTTGAAGTTCATATCCCATGTTTCTGAAGCAATAATGATGTTATTTGGCTGGATTTAGAAAACTTGTCTATGTCATACTAGCTGAATTTGCACAAGAAGTTGTCATGAGCAGGATTTACGCAATTCAGAAATGGTAATGAGCAACATTATTAAATGAGGTTCTTGATGTATGCTTATGAAGCAAAACAAAATAGAAGAGTGATGCTTAAATATATAAATGCTGTGCAATGGAACTGTACTCAAAGCAAGTTTGAACACATTCAAGTGTAAAGATACCCCTAAAGAATGTTATGGGTCATTGCTGCAAAGGTAAATGTGTATCTGTTAGAGGCTCTTTTGCTGCTGCAGTGCCTAATGGTGCATGACTTCATCCCTGGAAGAGACAGGTCATCAAAATTCACTTCATATATCATGGATTCTATGACACTGACATCATGGACCAGTACCATGTACATAAGGGCACCATCCAAGAAACCGTGTACTTGTGTTGCCATCATCACCAGCCCAGTGGGAGTCATGAAGTACATATCCAAGTAGATAGTAAGGTATGTGTGGTTTTACATATATTAGCTTCTGGAAGCTTTCATTAACCTACTGGGGACACGGGGGTGGGGTATCTCAGGCATCTGCCTCAATACCAAGATTCAGCATGTAAGATAGCATTTGTGGTCCCAATGTACCCTAGTTGAAAAAGCAAACACCATCTGGTATATTTCCAATAATGCTCACTTCCCTGATGTAGTGAAGGCTATAGACTATACCCACATTGATAAAAAGGCCCCCAACTGGGTAAACTGGGAAGGAGGTATGTGAACCACAATGGAGTATTACTCCATCGATGGCTAGGTAGTTTGTAATGCACAATGTATAATCTATAATGTATGTGTAAGCCACCCAGGCAGTTATCACAACTTCACTACATAGAACATCTGTAACCCACACCATCCCTTTGTGAGGGAGCTTCCTTCAGGGCCATCATGTCATTGATGCTGGATATGACTTTGAACCCTATCTTATGACACTCAAAAGAAATCCCCAAAGTCAAACAAACCAGGGGTACAACCATGCCTACTCAGAAACAGAGAACATTACTGAGTGAGTGCTTGGGTAGTTGAAAGCAAACTTCTGCTGTCTGAATTCATCCAGTGGTGCCCTGCAATATGACCCTTGTACATGTGAGAAAATAGTTTCTGTGTGTATGCAAAGTTAGACATCTCATACTTAAGAAGCAGATGTAACAGGGTATGCATCTGTAGGAGCGGCAGACCTCAGCACATCAAGCAGTGAGAGGCTGACTCAGATGATGAGACAGTGGATGAGCCAGCAGCAGGGGATAATCATGTCAGATGATGGTGGCACAGTATGCTGTGGCACAAGTAAAAATGCAGCATCCTGCAAATAATTTCAGAACATAGTAGGTATGAGTAAAGTATGTACACTACGGTACAAGTGATGCATGCAAAACCAATAGGTTGCTTGTTCCTATGCATAGACTAGCCACTCTGTGCATCAAACATAGGCAAGCCAAATAACAATGTAGAATGGCAAGCTACACTTATCACCATTTGCACAGGTGGAGAGAGGAGCATGGGCCTGGATATCTTTCATAGGAAAATGTGCAAAGGATTCTGCAAATAAAACATGTTATTAGTCCTGTCAGTGCATGTGTGTGTGTGTGTGTGTGTGGGGGGGGTCCTTAATATAAAACTTTTCACATAGGACCAGTGTCAGTGTAAGTCTGTGTATAATATAGTAGGTGATGTGGAGATATGACTGTGTGTCTGTGAGGACTCAGCTTCAGCAGTAGCTTTTGCACTGTGGCTTGATTCACTTGACAGGTCCACAGTATGCATGCCAAAGTTTTCAGCATCACACGTACACTCCCACTTAAGAGAGATGGAACTTCCCAAAGTTGCATTTGATGTACAACAACCTTGAATAGATGCTGGTATGCTGCATGAATACCAGCAATGTCTGCTGCAAGATGTGCTGCTGTTGTCACTACCATGACCATGAACATGGGGTGTCCTCTCCTGAGTTCAGACACCTCCACAACAAAGGTAGCCACAGAAGTGCTAGCACTGCAAAAGTGAGATCTTGATCATCCATGTCTACATTTGCTGCCATTCTGGACATAGTGTTGGGCCAGCTTTCTGGACAATTTCTCATCCCAGGCAGGTGAGGATGAATTAACATGGCACACTCCAGTATGAGTCTATCCAATCACATATATTTGACATGCACTTCAATAGGTCATCATGCACACCCTGCCGTAGCTTCTCTAACTCTGCCATAACCAAGGTGATGCTAGCCTTTGCGTCAAAGTGGTGCTATACATATGGTGTGTTTCAGCCACTGACATGCCAACTTCAGTGGAAGGGCAGCAGCCATGTCTCTAGTGAACACCTTTACCCCCCCCTCCATGGACTTCTCTGTTGATAGGTTCTAGGAGCAGATTCTGATGTGTCTGTGGGGGGGGGGGGCTAGTACACCTCCTTGCCTAATAGCATTCCCTTAAACCTGTTGTACCTGTGGGATGTGGGTATCCTATAGGTGTAGAATCAGGGTCATTGGTCTCTCCAGGGGATGGTAACTTTCCCTGTGTCCAACACACAATTTGTATCCCTTGAGAATAACAAGGCCAAACATACACATTAAAACATTTGAACATTATGTCATTATGTAATAAGGAGGGGGGGGGATTGACTGGTTCTCATATATCATAGTACTAAATGCTGCTAGAAGTCAACAGAAAGCAGAGTTACTCATCATTATGTCATCATTATGTTGCAAATATGTTTTCCCTCCCCTTCCTCCCCCCCCTCCCCCCCCCCTCCTTATTACATAATGACATAATGTTCAAATGTTTTAATGTGTATGTTTGGACTTGTTATTCTCATAGTCCATATTACCCATACTTGTTTAGTGAGTTTATACTTGAAATGGGGATTTACATTTGTGTATTTTTACCCATTGCACTTTCACTCATTTTAATATTTTAATGTTTTAACCTTATTTTTGTTCTTGCAAGTGAATTGTGTATACTACTGAATGGGTGTATAACTAGGAAGAGGAAATGACAAATGCTTTGTGATCAGGAAATGAGGTCATTCGGATTGTACCAGGGGAGGGGCACAATTTGAACTTGAAATTGCCTTTATAACACAGGCTGGTTTCTTGTGTAGAACCATTTTTCTTTAGAAGTCTTTGTATGGTGAAAGGACGAAAAGCAGTATTTTTGTACCGTGTTGCTTAATGTTTTAATAAACTTCTGGCCCTGTTTGGTCCAGTTTGGTTTTAGTTCTACCTTTTGTCCACTATTTACATTTGGATGCTTGAACATGGCAACTGTTTGGATAACCTTTGAATAAGAAAGGATTGATTTATTCCAGAGCTGCATAGCGGGATTTACCATTTTTCATCAGTGTGCGTCAACTTACCAGCACCATCCTGAATTGGAGAACTTTGTGAGTTTGTGTATGTGTTCCCAAGTTTGCTGTAAGTTATGTCAGGCTCATAAGTTTAATGAGCATATATACTCCACAAAACAATACCCATACCTTTGCAACTGACCAAAGTGAAATAGTTATACCTGTCTGTCACCTGTGCTGCTAGCATCCTATGAACAAGGGAGCAATGTTGTCACCATTACAATGGCATGAGGCACTGCAACCCTGACCTCATTTTCCAATGAGAGGATAAAGTTAAACAGAAATCAACACCTATGTACTGCGAGTAGAACATAGCTAGACATAAAACCTGCCAGTGCATGCCAGCCACAGATCTTGTATAGTGCTGTTTTTTCTTTCCAGAGCACTTCAGGAGATTACAGAAAATAGGCAGCTGCAAAGGGGGAGACTGAATCACTTTTGAGAGTGCTCTGTTCAGATTTTAATATTAGTACAGCTTCAATTTCATGCAGTACATCTTTCATAAGTCACCACTTCTCTGATAACTTCCATCATTCACAGGAAGAGGTATGAATGTTGAATGTTATTAGTGTGTGTGTGTGTGTGTGTGTGTGTGTGTGTGTGTGTGTGTGTGTGTGTGTGTGTGTGTGTGCGCACGCGTGTAGGGCCAATTGCTTGAACAAGCACCTCAAGATGATAAGATTTTGCTCCTACTTTGTGATGATGTCTCTAGTTTCTATTTCCCCATTTATGTCAGTTCTAATAATTTTCCCCTTGAGGTAAATATCCCATTATAACATTTACAGCATTAGACCTGGGAAATATGTATTAGTAACATTTTTTGGGTAGGTGAAGATCTGTGCAATTGACAATTGTTGTCAATAAATTAGTTTCCTTCACTGATAGCTTGTGTTGTACATGCATGTCTGAACAGCATTTGTCCTTGTATATGGACATTTTTTCAGACATTCTATTACAGTGTCTTGGACTACAGACCCTGTTGGCTTGTCCAGGTTGCTCATCATATTATCAGTTTGTCTTGCAGACCTCAAGTATTGATGGTTATGGGTTCAGGTCTCCCACTCATTTGTCTATGCTAATAGCACTGTCAAATTGGAAGTGTGTGTTGTTATTAATCAAGGATATTAGGTGTAACTTAATCATACACAAAGTACACATCAGCCATATTTTGTCATTTTACTTGTACTTCTCTGGCTTCTATCCACTTTGTCACTATCCCTTCTGTTGCATAAATTCACTTAATTTATTATTTTATTCCTCTCCATTTATTTTACTATTACATGCATCAGAAGAAAGACCTGCACCCATACCTCAGGCAAGGCATATCAGCCCATGAAAGCAGCAATGCTATAATGACCACCACCACCACAAGTAGCACCCAGCATATCGGAGTACCAGCCTGCCACAGTCAACTCTACACCTCTCTGCTTGTGCCACCCTGTAGAGGCAGCTCTGTACAGGATGCAGGGACTGTTATATCCACCAGAACAGTGTCAGTGGATTCATTGGCAACTGACATCATTTGTAGGGGATGTAATTGGCTAGAAAAATAATTTTCTGTGGTGACTCACTGATGGTCATCTCTATCCAGCAATGTCTTTACAATCTGTGACTGGAGCCATTGTTTGATTTTGTGGATTGCTTTTGAGTGAATCTCAGCTATGAGGGACTGCAACTGATGAACTCCATGCTATAATCCATCCTGATGTTCCCCTATCTTTTATCTCAATGTCCACCCATGGTGGTTGTACAATCCTCCCCCTCACCATTGTCTCACCTTTGTTTATGTTTCCTTCACCATTGTGTTTCCCTACCTTCATAGTGCTTCCACATGCCCTGTCAGCATTGTCAGTCTTATCCTCCTACCTACCTTAAACCTCAGACCTTCCATTTACTTACCTTAATTTGTCCCTAACTTATCTTCTTTTTATGCATAATAAATGGACACCTGTCCCACAAAAAAATATTTACCCCACCACCAGCCTGCTCATTCTTTAGTTGTCACTTTCTGTCCTACCCTCTGCTTGCTTCCTATTTTCATCTCTTTCCTATAATCCCATTTACAACTTTTGACCTAAAATAGATAAACGCATCTCACTCATGCCTATGTAGGGCTTCCAAATGACTTCTCTTTTATGCTTGTACTATGGACAGTAGGTAACAAATGCACCATCGTGGTCCATGTATAATTGGTGAGCAGTGACACTGCTACTCATGTGGCAATGAACTAGACTGCCATGTTGTACACTTCCAATTGTTATGTACAAACATTAATATGCATTACTTATTTTGATCTTGTCTGGTACTGCTCATGCACTTGAGCTCTTTGCATGGAGGCACAATGAAACTGTATAGAATCACCATGATTTGACAGCTTCTCTTTGACAGCTGTTACACTGCCAACTATGCCATTCAATAATGAGTTTAGATTCCAAAGATAGTGTCCTGAGAAGTATTGCAGGCTCACTTATTCTTTCATTCTGGAAGTGTGGAACACAAAGCTACTGTGTGTTTCGCTGAAGGCTTTTTTCTTACCACTGCTGTAGCTCTGTTTGTAAATGAAGTGCTTTTAACAATGAAAGTGGTGAAGGTTATGAATTAAAATTCTATAGAAACATCTTTGTTAGAGAAGGGTGGTTTCATGGCCATTGCAGGTTGCAGATAAAGTGGTCAGACTCTGATGTAGTACCTGCATTTGGTTAATGTATTTGCACTTTTCTTGCACACATCCATGTTTGTGTTGTTTTATGTTTTCCTCTCTTCATTTATTTGACATTAACATGTAGCACTATCCAGACAAGGACCTCTGTCATCATCAAAGCTTGTTGCATGACCACCAGTGGTTATTACAATACCCCTGGCAGCATCAACAGACACTGGTGTTCCCAGTTGCCATACTCACCTCCTTTACCCTGTCAGCACTACTTACTTTCCTCTGTATGTCAGATCTCCCTTCTCCTTTGGCTTAAACATCCCTGACTGTGTTTGTGTTACTACCTTCCCTTGTAGTCATGTCTGTGTTATATGTTTGTTTCTGTGGCCCTACTACCTATGCTATCTTCCTAGTGGTACTTTTATTCCCTTACTACCCTCATAAGTTCACCTCTCTGTACACACACACACACACACACACACACACACACACACACACACACATATGTGTGTATATATATGTATATATATATATATATATATATATATATATATATATATATATATATATATGGTTTGGTCAACAGGGAGTTTGGCTGACATCTGTTTAATTGACTGAATTTGATTGATTATACAGATAGTCGAAAAGTGTGCAAGATCAACAATCCCTGGGTAGGGGAATATTTCCAGAGGACTGTTCAATCTTGGAGTTAGTATATGTAATTAGAGGGGGTGTGGGGTGCAGGGGGGCTTGCTCTTCTTACCACTCTGCAAAAAATAATATTTTAAAGTTGTATTCTTCCTTGGTGCATGCATAATAGGTGGTTGAAGTTTAGAGTTTTTACGTAGAGTGGTTTACCTTCAAGATGTTGATGCATATGTTTGTTGACCAACTGAAAATAATATATATATATATATATATATATATATATATATATATATATATATATATGTATGCATATATACAGAGAGAGAGAGAAAGAGATCATTGAGTCAAAAATCAATCAGCAGTCAAGCATCATGACCCTGTGAGGCTACCATATAAGTTCTTTTCCCTAGCTGCTATTGTGCATGCAATATTGTGCCAAGCACCTTCGGGGCTTGTACTCAACAGAGGAGCTTGACTTCATTACACTACACCATATTTCTTCATGTTCTTTTCTCAATCCTGGAATGGCTGTAGGTAATGAGCTGTTTACCACGCACACATACATACCTTACTGCATTCACTGCAAGTAGGCATTGGGTCTCATCACCCATGCACAGGAAACATTTAATGGCTAGCTGCAGATTTCCTGAATTCCAGGACCTGTTCATCATCTTACCTTTCTGAGGCTTACAATACTATTCAAAATTGAAAATGTTGATAGACAAGATTGACATAAACAGCAGATGTTTAAACTAAAAATAAATTAAAAATTCAGACAAATTATGTAGAATGCTAATGATTTTGACACACAAAAGCAGACATCTGGATGCACAATATTATTTTTTAGTTTATTTCAAATATTTCAGATCTGACTGCAAAGCAAATAGCCTATAAAAAGAATAAATTGTCACATTCCTAATTAACTTCAGTTATGCAGAATGGCAGATTCTTTCACAACAAACACTGAAATGGAAGGAATGCATCTGTCTTCTATATAGGGACCAATAGCTAATCACGTTTTTTCTGCTAATAATACTCTTTATATGTGCAAAAAAAACTAAAGCTATTATAAAGTTTGGATTGTACAGTTTAACATTTTCTCTAAAGGAAGCAGAAGGAGTTTGATATTTCCTCTTGTTGCATCTGTCTCTAGAAAAATGTGAAATTCACTAATTATCATTATTGTATTAAGAAATTAATCCAATTCATATGTCTATCAAACACTGAAGTTTTAAGTGTGCAGATGCAATGTACAAATTATTGAACAAAAACATACTATGCCATACTAAATGTAACAAATAAAATGTAAAGAAATAACTGTGATTTACATTTGTTATGTAATATAGAGTGAAGCTTCAACACTGGATCATGAATATCGGTGACTGTAGAGAAGTAACTTGGAGGCATAATCTGTTGCAACCCAAACACATAATGCAAATATCAGTCAGGGTCCCTAAAAACATTGTTCCTCAGTACTTAAATCAGGAACCAACAGTGAGTCACATACATTTTAAAAGTATGCCATGTGCATTGGGGAGTCATCAGCTTGTGCAAATGCAGACGCATGATTTTCTTTCTTTTTTAATCAGAGCCTTCATCAATACAGTGACCTAATACTAGGTTGTTAATTTTCACAGTATTTCTGAAATTAGAGACAGGAGTTATTCATCCATAAGAAAAAAAAATATGCCTCCCTGTTTTCAACTGAGACTCCCTGTTGATGTGAGATATGCAATGTACTGGGCAGATAAATGGGCAGGCATATATTTCATAGCAGATTGGCCCCTGCCAAGCCATTAAGTAGAGTGTCAGTGGACTAGCTGCCGAATATGTTTCCTGCATTGATAACAGGGCTTAGACACCTACTTAAATAAAAGCAATAAATGGACAAACATTACAAATATTCTTGCAGTCTGCCTCTAGAAACAACATTCACCCACATGAGCAGCTCTTTCAGGCAAGTGTAAACATATATTTTTTTCATATATATGGAAGTAAGGTAGCTGAGGTGGAATCAGGCTGGGGAATGTGTGGATGAAAGTGATGAGAAGAGTCTACAAATTGGGTCTATTCATGAATCCATAATTTTATTCTAGACCATTCTGGCAGTCTTATGGGAGGAAATAAATCCTTTGCCTTTTTTCTTTGATCATGCTTTCTTTTCCCCTAAGAAATGTTCCTAGGCGTCTGTTAAATCAGGTACCTTGCTTTAGACTGTGCAGTCTTCTATCATCATCATCATCTTCTTTCAGCTGTTCTCATTAGGGGTTGCCACAGCGGATCACCTGTTTCCATTTCTTCCTGTCCTCTGCATCTTGCTCTGTCACACCAACCACCTGCATGTCCTCTCTCACCACATCCATAAACCTTATCTTAGGCATTCCTCTATTCCTGTTACCTGGTAGCTTCATCCTTAGCATCTTTTTCCAATATATACTCCGCATCCCTTCTCAGCACATCCAAACCAATGTAATCTTGCCTCTCTGGTTTTGTCTCCAAACCTTCCAACCTGGGCTGACCCTCTAATATACTTATTCCTTATCCTGTCCACCCTCGTCACACCCAGTGCAAATCTTAGCATCTTTAACTCTGCCACATCCACCTCAAACTCCTGCCTTTTTGTCAATGCCACTGTCTCCAACCCATATAACATAGCTGGTCTCACTACCCTCTTGTATACCTTCCCTTTCACTCTTACAGGTACTCGTCTGACACTCTTCTCCACCCACTCCATCCTGCCTGTTCTCTCTTCTTCACCTCTCTTCCACACTCACCATTATACTGAACTATTGATCCCAAGTACTTAAACTCATCCACCTTCGCCAACTCTACTCCCTGCATCCTCATCATTCCTCTATCCTCCCTCTCATTCACACACATATATTCTGTCTTAGTCCTGCTGACCTTCATTCCTCTTCTCTCTAGAGCATATCTCCATCTCTCCTGGGTCTCCTCCACCTGTTCCCTACTCTCACTACAGATCACAATGTCATCTGCAAATATCATAGTCCATGGGGACTCCTGTCTGATCTCTTCTGTCAAAATGTCCATCACCATTGCAAATAAGAAAGGGTTCAGAGCTGATCCTTGATGTAACCCCACCTTCACCTTAAACGCATCCATCACTCCCACTGCAGACCTCACTGCTGTCACACTACCCTCGTACATATCCTGTACCACTCTTACATACTTCTCTGACACTCCTGACTTCCTTATACAATACCACAACTCCTCGCTAGGCACCCTGTCATATTCTTTCTCCAAGTCTACAAAAACACAATGCAACTCCTTCTGACATTCTCTGTACTTCTCCATCAACACCCTCATTGCAAACATCACATCTGTAGTGCTCTTTCCCGGCATGAAACCGTACTGTTGTTCATTAATCATCACATCCCTTCTTAACCTAGCTTCCACTACTCTTTCCCATAACTTCATGCTGTGACTGATCAATTTAATCCCTCTGTAGTTACTACAGCTCTGCACATCACCTTTATTGTTAAAAATCGGTACAAAAACACTTTTTTACCATTCCTCAGGCATCCTCTGACTTTCCAGGATTTCATTAAACAATCTGGTTAAAAACTCCACTGCCATTTCACCTAAACACCTCCATACTTCCACAGGTATGTCATCTTGACCCACAGCCTTTCCATTCATCATTCTCTTCATAGCTATCCTTACTTCCTCCTTGCTAATCCACTGTACTTCATGATTCACTATCCCTACATCATCCAACCTTCTCTCCCTCTCATTCTCTTCATTCATCAACCCCTCAAAGTACTCTTTCCGTCTGTTCAACACACTCTCCTCATTTGTGAGTATGTTTCCCTCATTATCCTTTATCACCTTTACCTGCTGCACATCTTTCCTAGCTCGGTCCCTCTGTCTAGCCAATTGGTGCAGGTCCTTTTCTCCCTCCTTAGTGTCCAACCTTTCATACAACTCTTTATATGCCTTATCCTTAGCCTTTGCCACCTCTCTCTTTGCCATGCACCTCATCTCCTTATACTCCTGTCTACTTTCTTCATCTCTCTGACAATCCCACTTCTTCTTTGCCAACCTCTTTGCCTGTATACTCTTCTGTACTTCCTCAATCCACCACCATGTCTCCTTGGCATCCTTCCTCTGTCCCGATGTGATACCAAGCACCTTTCTAGCCGTCTCCTTTACTAGCTCTGCTGTAGTCACTCACCCAGCTATTTGGTAACTCTTCACTGCCACCCAGTGCCTGTCTTAACTCATCTCTGAACTCCACCTCACAATTACCCTTTTTCAATTTCCACCATTTGATCCTTGGTGCTGTCCTCACACTCCTCCTCCTCTTCTTGATCACCAACGTCATCCTACAAACCACCATCCTATGCTGCCTAACTACACTTTCTCAGGCCACCACTTTACAGTCTCCAATCTCCTTCAAACTGGCCCTCCTACATAAGATATAATCCACCTGTGTGCATCTTCCTCCACTCTTGTATGTCACCCTATGCTCCTCCCCCTTGTTAAAATACGTATTCACCACAGCCACTACCATCTGACAATCTGCATTCCTTTGTTTAACACCATACCTACCCATCACGTCCTCATCCCCACTGTTCCCTTCACCAACATGCCCATTTAAATCTGCTCCAATCACCACTCTCTCACCCTTGGGTACAGTCATCACCACTTCATCCAATTCACTCCAAAATTTTTCTTTCTCATCCATTGCACACCCAACTTGTGGAGCATATGCACTAATAACATTAATCATTATGCCATCAATTTCCAGCTTCATAAGCATCACTCTATCAGACACCCTTTTCACCTCCAAAACACTCTTAGCATACTGTTCCTTCAGAATAATTCCTACGCCACTTCTCCTCCCATCCACACCATGATAAAACAATTTGAACCCACCTCCAATACACCTAGCCTTACTCCCCTTCCATCTGGTCTCTTGCACACACAATATACCAACCTTCCTTCTGTCCATCATATCAGCTAGCTCTCTCCCCATACCAGTCATACTGCCAACATTCAAAGTTCCGACCCTCACTACCACAGTCCTAGCCTTTCTCCTCTCTTCCTGCCTTTGGCCATGCCTTCCACCTCTTCTCCTCCTTTGGCCAACAGTAGCCCAATTTCCACCAGCACCCTGTTGGCTAACAGTACTGGTGGTGGTCGTTGTTAATCTGGGCCTCAACCGATTCGGTATGGAAATATTAACTGGTGACTGCATGAAAAGATTTGGTGAAGTTTTACGCCGGATGCCCTTCCTGACGCAACCCTCCCCATTTATCAGGGCTTGGGACTGGCACAAAGACATGCACTGGATTGTTCATCCCCAGCAGTCTGCTATAATATAAGTAAATGTAAAAACGATTCCCTTTTAGTAATATGGTGAGCTTTAGGCAGTGCAATAGAAACATAAAAACAGGATAAAGCTTATTGTTAATCAGGTTATTAAGCTTTGCTGTTATAATTATTATAATAATATTTTATATTCTATTTTATGATCTTATATTTATATTATATGGTACTATACTAGAGGGATAAAGGGATATGGGCTGGTCTATTAGTCATATGAATAATTAATGTTAAACATGTATCTGTGTAGAATTTGCAGAAATATTGCAACTTTAAAATTACTCGCATTTTAATTGCATCAAAATAATAGCACACAACTAACTGCAGGCTTGATTTTTCCAGTTTATATACCTGGTGAAACTATACCATGCAGCTAGTAATTTTACAACGTCTGGACAAAGAAGACTGAATAATTTTATATCTGCTAATTATAATCTCAGCAATGTCCACATTAACATATGGAAAATTGTTGCTAAAATACAGAAAAGCAAAACACACTGATGAATGAACAGACAAAAGTCACTTAGCGATGCATTTGTGGGTTACATTCCAATCAGATATGGATTGGTGGGTATCCATGCCAAAAATCCATCTAAAGAACAAACTGTTACAACCTCTGCCAGTGAAGCAAAATGAACAATTTCAGTGACATAATGTATGAAAGTGAATTAAACCATTAAGATGAACCAGAGACATTTATTTTTAATGCCACGTAAAGACCAAGTGACTTAACTAGTATACCAGTTTTATTGGCTAAGCTGCTGGTTTCACTTATTTAAACAGCTCTTCTTCTGTCATGAACAGAAACATAAGGCCTGATCATATTTTCAAATTCAGTCCATTTTTAATATTATGACTTCTCTAAGAAGGTAATTTTATTCACTACACTCTCTATGAAGCGACACATTGTAGTCTGTCCTCCACTGAGTTGGCCATAACATTTTGTAATGTTTCCTGGTGTCATGCATATCATTTACTTTTTATTATTTTTAAAACATGGTGCCCACTTGCACCCTATGGAATTTATCTAGTTTTTGGAAGTTTCTTTCACACCCCTTATTTGCCTTTTTACCTCAAGGTAATTCATATTTATTTATTTCCATCCTTCTGTTATGTAACATTTGATGCATACAATGGACCATTTTGTTGCCCCCTTCTTAACTTCTTTTACCCTCTCAATGTCATTGTTCTGGTAATGCATTTCAGCCTTCACAGAGTTCTCTAGATGCATTCTAACCATATATTGTAAAGAAGGATTATAATTTTGTGTTCATTCATCTTGAAAACGGTAAAATGCAGTGATGTGTTTCCTTACTATTCCTCCTGGCCTCCGTCATGAGCATGGACTCACAAGGAGGCAAATATTGCATTTCACTATATATATTTATGAAGGCTGGACAAATCTGCACACAAAGAAAACATTTAGAAGGAGAAAACAACTGTATGCATTGAGGGGTTGATGCTGGAGTAAGGCTTGACATTTTGTAGGAGTACAAAACAAATTAAAAAAAAAATACTTAAGCCAAGACAGGTGTGGTTAAACAGAGCCAACTTTATTGAAGTAGCAGTGCAAAAGTGCAAACTCATTCTTTACCGTGTCAGACAGGAATGTTGGCTGCCAGCTAAGCTTAAGATTCCTATACTGAAAACAAAACTTTACCATGCCAGTTGGTGAAAGATACAGTTTTTAAGCATTTTTTCAAACATTTTAAAATTAATGATGCCATGTCTGTCTGGGGAAAGTTGCAGGACAGCTGCAAGACAGCTATAGCATTATTTTATTGGACCATATCCTCATTGTTTGTCTACTTTATGTTATCTAACATTAGTGCCTCTCCCCAGCTCACCTTTTTCTTATTTTGTTGTACCTGATAGTCTCTGTTGATTGCTTCATAATGGCTTGTATGCATCACCAGCTTCCTCCTGCAGAGAAGACTGACAAAAGAGATCTTTCTACATCATTTAAGATGGATAATACTAGGGACCTGTGTGATATATTTGGTGTGTGTGTGTGTGTGTGTGTGTGTGTGTGTGTGTGTGTGTGTGTGTGTGTGTGGGTGTGTGTGGGTGTGTGTGTGTGTGTGTGTGTGTGTGTGTGTGTGTGTGTGTGTGTGTGTGTGTGTGTGTGTGTGTGTGTGTGTGTGTGTGTGTGTGTGTGTGTGTTTGCGTGTGTGTGTGTGTGTGTGTGTGTGTGTGTGTGTGTGTGTGTGTGTGTGTGTGTGTGTGTGTGTGTCCAGTGTAATCATTTACACAGTTTCTAGTACAGTACATTAGCCTGTTAAAGTGGCATTGTCAATTCCAATATTAAAACATAGTTGAAAAACAGATATAGGTGCTCCTCCACATTTTCAGGATGCCATTTTAAAGGAATACTTTGCATATTGTGAACAAGTGCCACCCACGAAAATAACTTCCTTATACTTGTAAGAGCTGCCAGATAAACAGAATACTATGCATTTCCTGTAACTCTTCTCATTGCAACTGTTTTGTAGCTGCAGTGTTATATAGTAGGGGAATGTTTTAATTTTTGTGTACTGGCCATGGAGGAGGAAGCAGGTAATACAATTGCTAGATATAGAATTGTTTTTCCTTTATTTATCCTAGTCAGTCATTAGTCCTTTCCCAGCCAGATGGCCAGCTCATTCTCCATCACCTGGCAAGGATCAACAAGGAAGGGCTGTCATTCAGGCAGCTATCATAGGGGCTGAGATTGTTTTTCTATTTTTATGCCATAACTCACTACATGTACTTGTTGAAGTGCCATGGAGTGGTATGTAATGAACTGATAGTGGCAGACATCCCCTCACTTCTGTAAGGGGCATTTCCCACAGGCATCCCTGCCTTCCTCCCAAAGCAAAGCAACGGTCTCCACAGTCTCTACCACAGGAGTCGCACCAGCCAATATGCCCACCCACAGTACATGCATTCCTCCCCACTCCAAAAGAGAGATGAGCAACACACGCACCTTTTCTGATCCTTTTTCTCTGTGGCTGCTTATTGAACTCTAGTCCCCTTGTTGCAGTTGGGATTCCAACCTACTGCACCATAAAGCTAAGCTGCAGGTTTTTTGTCTTGCACTATACTCACCTCAAAACAGCTGGAAAATAATTACATCTCTGTCTAACTGTAGTTTATAATGAAATGATTTCAGAAAACTGCATGTGCTTTTTATAGTCACACAGCATAAATGGATATACCTCACTATACTATCCAGTTAACACCTAGTACTACAGATGTAAAGTATTGGTATAATGGTGCACTGAGAAATAAATTACTACACTTGCAAAACCAACATGTTCTCATGCCAGTCTACTGCAGACAGAAAGTATACAGCAACATTAGGTATTTATATGAAATAAAAGATGTTTATTAAATGACATTTTCTGCTATCTTCAATATTCTGTACTTCGCAACTGCGTGCAGTATATTTTAGTAGCAGACATCTTGTACTAATATGCCATATTTCTCATTGACCAGGATTCATAGGTATTTCATGCAATTCAAAACACAAATGTTTGAAGACAGCAGCAAAACACAGAGTATGCGTGATTCAGAGAACTGAAAGTGAGACTGTTGTGTAAGGAATAATAGAGTGGTAGGCTGCACATACAGATGGGTGCATAATGATTTGTAAATAATGCATAGCATGCAGATGAGGTATACATATGATGCAAATCTTGTCAACAAACATGCAGAGTAATTCAGAAATGCATTGAACAGGCACACTGCTCTAGGGAGCAAACTTATTCACTCCTCTATTGTATTACAGTGCACAGGTGGTTGGAATGCTAAAGTAGCAATGGCTAAAGCAGAACAGCAAACACTGGGCTGATAGCTGATGAAGTGTCCATAATCTAGTACACCATAGCCATCTACTGCACTGCTGAACATAAAATCATCATCTTACATATTACTACCTCACAGATCAGCATCTTTGATATCTTCACCACACAGACTAGCAGATAACCTGTGAAAAGAGGGGAAATATATATCACCTAGTGGAACTGGGGGGTCATTCTAGTATATATAAAGACGTGTTATGTTAGGCTTAGCTATACGGGCCTTAAAGTGACTTACTAGGGACATGTGTTTTGTTAGCCTTAGCTATACAGGCCTTAAAGTGACTTACTAGGGACATCTTAGGCATGTTATACTTTCCAGAATTATGTGTCCTGCACCACTTCCTTGACATAATGCTGCAGCAAGTGGATAAGCATATCTTTTTCCCCACAACTGTGGAGGACAGACATTTTACACCATAGCTGACTTCCCTGATGTTTTGGGAACCATAAGTTAAAACCATATTGTCATCAAGGCCCAAGCTGGTCCATAGGGTTCCCAGTACCTGAACTATTAATTGTTAATGTAGTGCCCAGGGTATTACGTATAATGCACCTATTCACCACTCAAGTAGTTTCCATGGTATAAACATACAGCAGACATCTGAACTATACCAATGGTTTGTGTAGGTAGACTTTCCTCAGGGTCATCTAGTTGGTCAATACACATGGAAGTACACAGAACATTCTACACAATTACATTACTAGCAGGTAGAGTGCTCATATAAAATGGTATAGCTGGTGTGCATTACAGATGATGCTGGATATGCCATGGAGTTATGGAAAATTATCCCTATTGAGAATCTCTTTATCATGGTACAGCTTGTTGAGATGATGTACAGCATAGCCTATGATAAAACATGGAATGTTATGGTGCATGTCTTCAAACAGCTTAAGGGAGACCTCCGTTGTCGCAACAGATCATGTGGGGTGCTGTAATATGAAACTGGGAACAGCAGCAAAATCTTCATGGTTTGTGCCTTGTTATGGAAAGTTCTTAATTGTAATAATGTCAAATGGCAACCACCTTCATAAAGCCAAACTGGCTTGGGTCAAGTGTTTGCAGTTTGCCTTGGTTATTATTTATTAATTCCATAATGAACATTTCCATGTCCTTACAGATATGGCTGGTCACTCTTATGGGTCTATAATTACCAGGGTCCATTATCACTCCACTTTTGTGCAAGAGGATAATATTACTGTCCTCCATTCAAGCAGCACAAATCTAGTTTGGAGGCTGGTATTGAATAGCCTTTGTAAGGGGTCTGACAAGTCTTGTTTCATGCTGGCCAGTAAGCAGCCCAATATGTTATACATTCCCGTGTAAGAAGTGGTCTTGGCCTTGAATAGTGCAATGAGGACTTATTCTTGGTAAATTTGAGGGGGGTCTAGATGCAGGTATGTGATCTGAGACTATAGGAGGCTAGAAGGGGAGACATTACAGTAAAGTATGTCCACTGTCGCCTCTGGTTCAGAAAGTGTGAGGACATGTACCACTAGTTCTGCACAGTGCTGTCCATTGTTTCTGAGTTTTCTAACATAGTTAAAGAAGGTGGTTATCTTTCACTTGAGTGGTTATCTTTACTTCATATCTGACACTGGCTAATTTGATCAGGGTCTGGAGTGCCCTGTTTAGCTAAATCGTTTTATCATCTTGAGACTTAACTTCCTTTTTATGTATATTTAGATTTCGTTTTACTATATCATTAGCTTATATTTTGGTTCCATCATAAAGATTTATTCTAAAATTTTGTATTTACTTCAGAGAGAGACATATGCACTTATACAGCTATTCAAATGTGCACAGAATTTGGTGGAAAATGTTTCTGCATATGCAGTGTGGTTATCAGGTTTAAGAGGGATTGTGAATTTGGTCAGATCATCACTTAGTTTTAGTAGATTAGCCATTGAATAATGTCTTAATACTGAGGTATTAGGAGATGGGTTTTTTCTTTTCTTGTTTTTTTGTTTTGTTTTGTTTCAGTCATATGGTAATTGTCACAGATTTACAGTCAAACTTGACCAGGGATGAAGTGATAATTGTTGGGGAGCAAAGTTGTCTCATACTGGTAAAAATGAACTCAAGTTTTCTTTTTGCCCATGGCTAGGGTACAGACCAGAAAGTTTGTATGTATGAAGTTTAGACACTTGTGTGTATATATATTTAAGGCTATATAAGTCTCTCAATTAATGGAGGTGAAGTTGAAGTCTCCTGTGAGACTGATGCTTGGCTTAATGTATACAGACTCCATATTAGTTTGATAGGAGTTACTGGTTGATGGGGACATAGGTTTCTACACTTAGCGATGATAAAAGACTTGCTAATAGTGAGATGAACATGGAGGTGATCCAGGTCATTATCTTGTTTAAATTTTTCAAGAATATGGAGACAGTGCCTTCATCAAATGTGTTAGTCCTGAACATGGGGTAGGCATTAAAACCCTGCACTGGTGATCTTGAACCAGGTCTTCAGGACAATGAGTATATCAATGTTTTCCAGAGCAAGGACTGCCTGTAGGAAGTGAAGCTTTTTTGTTAAGGCTCCTAGCACTGAACAGTTATACCTTCATGTTATCCAGAATTTGTTTTGTCATGTTGGAAACTTTACAAGGCTAACATTGCCTAAAAAAGGCACTGTTGGGGTAAACAATGATTTAGCCAATATAAAAAAGCCTTGGTTGGATAGGTGTCGGCCATCCCTTGCATGCAGTTAAGACTGCCTACCATCTTCTTCCAGGCAGATATATATTGTACCCACTTTGAAAGACATCAAAAGATAAGCCAATTGTTAAAGTCAATAATCTTGTGTTTGTTTTATAACATCATTGTTGGTGATGGTAGAATGCTAGTCTAGGCTAGGCTCATACCTGCCTCACTCACATATTCTGAGAGCTCCATCATGTCCCACTTCCTATGGTCCAGACAGGTACATCTCAATTCATTTGCATCCATATATACTATGACTGTGTCACATGTATACCTGTGGTAGTGCATTTCTGATTTGGTAAATTTTAGCATCAGAGTGTCTCACTATGATATCACCTATAATAAGGATTCTGAATTGCATGGAGGTTTGCCTTTTGGGCTTTTGAACTGAATCAGTGTGACTCTTAGTGATATGTTTCATGGTGGGTGTTGTCTGCATTATCTGCTTGTAAATTTGCATCGATTTCAGAGGGTACTTGCTCCTTGGATTACATTTTGTAGGTCTTTGTGGTCTAGATAGGTAACTTTTAAAAGCCTCAGCATATGCCGGTCCATGTGTTTTATCTTAGGTATGTGTGATTCATTTATTGTGGTGTTGTGTGGTACTGACAATATAGTTATTTCTGAAATGGCTTCATGTGAGAGCTTTGCCTCCAATAACGTATAGCTACATCTATCACACACTGTGCCAGTTTGTTATGTAGTAGGTGGCTGTCAGCAAAAATTAGACAATTGTTTCATTGTCTCAGAATGTCCATTTCAACCAATCTGGCTACTGGATAGAAATTCATATCCATAGTAACAGTATTTTTAAGTTTGTTTGTTGTAGCATTTTATATCTTTTAAGTTTGTTTGTGGTAGCATTTCACTCCAGACACTCCTTTACTGTGCTTTTACATTATGAGGACTGGTATTATTCATCTTGTGGCAATAGGTGCTTACCTGGTCTATCTGAACTGGGAAACACAGAAAAGGGCTCTAATTATTTATTTTTTTGCACTTTTCTTATATACTGTGACTGTACTTCAGCAGTTTAAAAAAACTCTACTTTCGGCTGCTGTTTTAAGTAGTTAATTACACCGCATTACATTGTAGCTGTTAGTTGTAGGACTGTTCTAGGTAATTTGTGCGGTCTTGTTAAATTTGGGCTCCAAACCAGCTATTCTACAATAACAAGGTGTTTTTTCTGCACATTTGTGGCAGAAGTGCATTGATCTAACTTGTCTGATTTGGGGATTGCTGGTACAAT
This sequence comes from Protopterus annectens, assembly GCF_019279795.1. NCBI lineage: Eukaryota > Metazoa > Chordata > Ceratodontiformes > Protopteridae > Protopterus > Protopterus annectens. The sequence continues at coordinate 1,218,350,409 of NC_056735.1, forward strand.
GCTTATTATGTGCTTTCCTGAAAGGCATTTAGATTAAAACTTGTTTCTCTTTGCCCATATTTAAGCCTCATCTTTGCACAGGCTTTGACATAGATACTCAGGGCTGCTCATCATTTTGCAACTTTGTTACTGATTGCTGAGAATCTGCTTTCACCTGGAGCAATCCACTACTGAAAAGACAAAAATAAGTATTTTTTTGCACTTCTCTATTATACTGTGACTGTACTTTAGCAGTTTCTAAAGCTATTTGGTGTTATTTTTGTACTTTATAGCAAAAACAAAGTACTGTCTACTGCTGCGTTAAATAGTTAATTGCACTGCATTACATTGTATCTGTTAGATGTAGGGCTGTTGCAGATACTTTTTCTGGTCTTGTTATACTTGGGTTCCAAACCAGCTATTCTACATTAAGAATGTGTTTTTTTTTCTGCACCCTTCTAGCAGAAGTATGCTGATCTAACCTGACTGTGTTAGGTATTGCTGGTGAAAATCTTAGTGTGCTTTCCTGATTGGTAGTTAGCTTAAAACTTGTTTCTCTTTTTTCGTATTTAAGCCTCACATTTGTGGGGTGCTGTTCTTCCCTTAGTGGTGGCTAGCAGTGCCCTGTATAGATCCAAAATCCTAGAAGCTTACTTTTCCCTAAACAGCTGTCAATTAAACCCTTCCAAGCTTTTCTGTTGGTCTAGGAGCAACTCAGTTGCGCACTGAGCAGTGTTGCTTTATTGATTAGCCCTAGCCAATGCAAAGTATAGGCCCCTCTTGTAGTCTCTGTGCTACCAGCACAGTCCTGTCAAATTTACCCATTCCTTTACCTAACAAAATTACAGTAAGGGCTTGTTATCATGGATGGGCAGTTTCCCATCATCTTTCTGGCTAACCTGATAGACACTGGTATCCCGAGGCAATGTTACAATTGTCTCATGTATACGGACAACCACTTACTCCTGAAACAAACAAATAGTTTATGTGAGACATATAGTTACACTATGAAATTGGAGGCAAGACTCTCACATAAGGACAGGTTGAATGCCAAATAGGTTGTCAGCACACATAAAGACTTCTCACACTAAATAAGGACACAACACATAAACCCATATATGCCGAGGTACTCATTAGTGACTTACCAAAAGATCAGAGGCCTCCCACACAGAAATCACTTACACATATAACAATGCAAAAAACAACCACAACACATATCACAAACACCAGTATCTCAACAAACAAGACCATAAGACGTAACACCATGAAACCTAATGTATTGGTCATAGGTGACCATTGGGAGACACATGGATGTTCCCCTCACTAGGCTGGATAAGGACAGGGTTAGAGTTAGCTGTCTGTCATGTGCCAGGATCTGTCTAGTCACTCAAGCACTCAAGTTACTCAACAACAAGTACTGGTTTGACTCTGTCATAGTCCATGTGGGGGTAAATGACTTGAGATGTGCCTCATTGGCCTATATGAAGAGAGACATGACTCAACTTTCAGATTATATGTCATAGGCAGGTATAAGCTTAGCCTTAATCAGCATTCTACCTTCTCCAAGGATGATGCCACAATACAAGCAAAAATAATTTACTTTAACAATTGGCTTAACTTCTAGTGTCAGTCCCAGGTTATCCAATATCCCTCGGTATAGGAAGAAATGGTCTACAGGCCACTTTGCTTTGCCAGAGATGGTCTGCACCTGTCTCCTGTAGGCTTCTGGATTCTGGCAAAAGCATTAGCCACAACTATTGTGCCTTTTTTTAGATAGTGTCAAAATAACTAACCTCACAGCATACCAAATCCTCTCTTGATAATCTCAAGGTACTGCTGCTTAATGCTAGGAGTTTAAACAAGAAACTGCACTCCCCGGAAGCAATCCTCACTTTGGAAGATGTTGACATCTGTGCAGTCACAGAGACATGGCTCAAAGGAGCAGAAGGCACCACAGCCATGCAGGGCTACAATGCCTTCCATACATTAAGATCACAACTGAATGTGAACTGAACGTGAAAGAACCAAAGGAAGAGGTGCATCCATCTTCATTAAGGATAAGTACACATTGAGACTGATCAAACAGTGTCACTCTCTTGAGATACTCCATGTCCAATTAACCATAGGCAAAGCCCCCTACCACATCATAGTTAGCTGGAGATCCACCACCATGAAACAGGTAATATAGCACATACCTGGACTTACTGGAGTCGCTTGCCATACAGCCCAGCACTTTACTCATGGGTGATTTTAATTATCCTACTATCAACTGGGAAACATTCCTGACTGCAAACATGCTGGCTCAAATGTTATTGGACTTTGTCAGTGCAAATGCTATGAAACAGCTAGTCAGCACACCTATAAGAGGCTCAAATGTCCTGGACATAATACTCAATAATATGGAAGAGCATTGCCCTTCCATGTGATGTCTTCCCTGCTAAGATCAGACCATAAATCAGTCTCATTCCATGTAATTATAATAGTTACCTCAGCAAACTCTAAAACGCTTAAAAGTTTTTCAGAGACAAACTACCTCATACTAAGTGATAGTATAAGACATTTTAAAGCCCCTTTGAAAGCAGATAATATGGACTCCTACCCATAGGTGTACACAAATGCCCTGTATAACTACATAAGCAATTATATAGAATTGGTGTACCTGACCAGACTAAAACCAGGTCTTGCCAAAAAAAACAAGCCACCCTGGTGGACCCCTAGTATTGGCAGGCTATACAACAAAAAAGGAAACTAATGTCTGGGAACAAGAGAAAACTGGCTCAGCAGAGGAAGAAATCCCTCTCTAGCTTAAACAAACAAATAAGAGATCTTGTCAAGTCCTCCAAAGCTAATTACAAAGCTAAAGTAGCCTCTCTAGCTAAGGATAATCACAAGACATTCTTTAACTGCATCCAAAATACCCAGATATGCACTGAAATTGTTGTGGATGGCACTACCCACACTGAACTGGAGGTAATAGCCAACCTGCTAGCTTACAGATTTGGTTTACACTTTACCCTCCTGTCCCCTCATGACATTTCCCAAAGTATACCTGCCACAATTCCTCAACGTATTATCTCAAGAGAGCAGGTAATCTCTGTGCTCTCGAAGGTCAAAAACACAACATCAGTGGGACCAGGTTGCCTTTTAAATAACTTAAAACAAGACCAAGCAGACCCACTTGGATCCCTGTTTAACCACAGCCTGTGAATTGGATATGTTCCAGCAGATTGGAGGACAGCAACAGTCATCTGCCTGCACAAAGGAAGACCATCAACTGACCATGGGAATTATAGGCCTGTAAGCTTAAGTAGCCTCATCTGCAAGGCCATGGAAAGAATCACTATGGATTTATTAAGAAGGACAGAGGTAATCTCCAAACTCTGCACCTAACCTAGTTTGGATTTGTTAATGGTAGATCATGCCTGCTAAACATGGTTGGCTTTTTTGAGAAGGTGACTAAGGACCTGGATGAGGGGAAAGACAGTGCATACCACCTATCTTGATCCAGCCAAGGCATTTGACACAATTCCCCACTCAGGTATTATAGAAAAACTCTCCCAACTGGGAATTAACCCTTACATTACTAGATGAGTAGTGAACTGTCTCAATGACATGGCACATACTGTCAGAGTGGGTGACTTCACTCTAGCAAAAGACCAGTCACCAGTGACATACCACAGGGTTCTGTGCTGGATCTTTTACTGTTTAGAATTTATTTCTCAGACATCCAGGCAAACTTGGGCAGCCTGTACTGAATAAGTTCACTGATGATTGCAAATTGGGACAATCACTGAGTCCCCCAGTGATGTTCATATACTTCAGACAGGGTTAACACAGACAAATGATTGGTGCCAAAGCCACGGATTAAAGCTACATGCAGGAAATGCATTATTTTCCCTTTGGGAAAGTTGACATCCCTGCTAATTACATTATAGACAGCAGCCTGTAAGTGTAGACCCTGTGGTATGTGATGTGGGTACTCTGGTTGATAACAACCTTAACTTTGACCACTGCATATCCACAGCAGTAAGGATGTCCTTCTGTGTAGCACATCTTATAAGTAAAGGCATCACATCTAGATCTAAGGATGTTATAATCCCATTATACTTGGCCCTCATCAGACCAATAATTGAGTACAATGCTCCCTCTTGCATTTACCTCACCAGACACCTGCAACAAGTGGAAAGACCACAAAGTTTCTCACAAAGAAATTACAGGGTAAACAAAACAAGTCTTATATAAAAAGACTGAAAGCTCTGTCACTGTATTCTGAATCCTATAGGTTGCTAAGAGGTGACATGTGTTTGGCTTACATGGCAGTCTCTGACCTGGCCCTGATGGAAATGCTACACCCTCATAAATCAAACTGCAGGAGTGTCACTCATTACAGGGACTTGAAGAGGTCATGCAGGAGAGATTGATACCTCTCCCAGAGAATGACACTTCTCTGTAACAGGTTTCCAAGTCATGTGAAACAGAGCCCCTCTCTTTCCTCTTCAAATGCAGCATAGATCAATGGATGTGTGACTGCAAATTCACTCATGGAGTGGTGCTCATGTCCCTCTTGGACAGAGGAAGTTGTTATTAACTACCATAGACCCTTACCTCTGTAAATTCACTCAATTAACCACTGACAATTGGGACAACTTGGGATAACTATGGCTAGGCTTATAAGTGCTCTAGGGCCATTAGCCTAGTAACACTCTATGAACCTATGCTTGCTAATGTCGCTAAAGGGGGCCTAGTGCCTAAAAGGATTGGAGTTGAGTTACTGGAATGATATGTCTGAAATAACAATTTAGTCTCCACAAAAATAGTAAAGTGCCTCTTAGTGCAAGACCAGAGCATCTTCATGCTGCAAATGAAAGACAGCATTTCTGAACTTAGGTAAGTTATTGAGCTGTGGTGTACTAGTACATGTGAATAGTGAAATTTGGTTTGATTTGAGCACCACACAAGTTGGGAAGCAAATAAATAGACTGACTATGAGAGTGCCATTATGATGCAAGAGCCACTGCTTAACTTTGTGTTTTATACAGGTATAACTGGGTGCAGGATATAATTAGGTTTCCTAGGAGAGAATTAGAAAGTAAATGTATCTGCATCTGTTGAATCCATCATTGTGCAGGGTGCTCAGTGTACTTTTACCCACTAATAAACTGAGTGAAAGAACCAATAAGAAAGCAGTTAGATCTCCATCCAATAACATCTACCCTTCAGGAACAGCAGCAGATTACTCCTTATCACTGACAATACTGCTCTCAACAAGTTTACAATCAGATAAATAAAACAACTGAAATCTGTACTTTAATGTTAGAAGAGGTTGCTAAAGTAAGCAAACAAGTGGAAAGATGGAGGAAAAACAGTTGTATTAGCTAGATGCAACTGTTATCTAATGAACATCAAAGGACACTGCTCAGTGTAACAAAACAGAGACTATATTAGATAGAAAAACAACCAATTGACAAAGAAACTCACAATAACAACTATTTTAACTAAGCTGCAAAAGAAGTGTTAAAGTGCAAAAACAGAGACAAAAACAATTAGATTAACTAGAATGGGGAATAATCAGATACATAGTCAGATACTCTTTAAGATACAAAGCCAGCAAGTTTATCTGAGCAAAGTGTAAAAAGTTATAAAATTCAATTAGAAAAACAAAAAAATACTACTAAAATAACATTATAGTAAGTGCAGTGATTTAGTGAACTTCTCTGGATATTCTGTGGCAGTTAAGCTTGAAAAAATGCCAGAAACCCTCTCTCAGCTCATGTATTTCAGTTTCCTGCCCTGGAATGCCTTGGGAGACCTTCCCCTCAGGAAGCATTACCCTGTCCGTTCCCAGTAAACCAAGCTCACAATTCTCTCAATATCAGGCAATCACTTCCACATCCTTATTCCTTATCTCCCTTCACTGTATCCATTACTGATCCTTGTCACTGTGCCCTATGCCCTTGTGCATGTGATGACAACTGTGTCCTGCTGTCACTGCTGTGTTACATGGTAAGGTAATTAATGCATTACCACATGAGTGTACTATCACATGAATCATTTTTAATCTTTGTTCCATCCAGTCTGGCCTATAATAATGGATCACATTCCACATTCCTCATTGCCACAGTGCATTGTGTTGGCATCTGCTGCTAAATGGTGTTGCCTGCAGCCAGTGCATCTGATGATTCACCAACCCTCACCTTCTATACCACTGTCTTGAGATACTCTGATCTACTAATGGCAATTTCCTGCCCTAGCTGTCTGCATACCAACATATTGTCACAGTTGCTCAGACAGTAACTATCTTGCTTTATACCTTCAGAGTACATTGCAGTGCACCACTGCAGAAATGCAGGAGAAGCCCCCTTGCCCATCTTTATTCATGTGTGCTAACCCTACCCCTGTGCCTAATACCAGCCTTACACATTAGGGTAATAAACAACATTTCCCTATTTCCTTTTTTTTTTTTTTTATTTTGTTTGGGGAGGTTAACCTATTGGAAAATGAAACAGTTTACATTTTTGATTGGCTAATTGTTCATTGAAACAGCAGTACAAAGAAAGGTTAGTTTATTTATTTCATAGATTAGTACTAAGCTAACTGCCCTTATGAGCCATTTTAAGCCTAGCCAATTATCCCTTGTGAGACTCAAACCCTGCACCTTGTGTTTGTAAGGCAAACACCTTAACAATTAGGCCATCAAAGCAACATTAAAATGCTTGATTGATTGATTGGTTGACTGACATTTGATTATTTGTTTTCAAAACTACAAAGGACATGTCATATAATCCATCTGATTATTTTCCATGTGATCATAAAAACTACATATACTGACTCTAGCTATGATTGTGCTGGCCTGTATAGACATTTTTAGGCTCCTTGCAGGTATTTTAGTATTACAGATGTTAAAAACAAATAAATGATCACATTTGATGAACATCACACATACTCAATGCATAATTGCTCAGACAACACAATGGGTGGACTTTTGAATTGCCTTTTTCAAAGTCAAGTATATGTACATTTGGGTACACTGGCTATGCTCCTGTACTATACCAGGTTAGATACTCCTCCAGGTTAGACCCTCCTCCACTATACTCATCTCTCCTGCACTTACCTGACTATTCTTACACCTCAATGTGTGTTAAAAGGTATAGGTCCCAGGATTATATATTATACAGATGATATAGGAAAATGATAATTTGTTTCTAGTTTAGTCTTTAATATTCTCTACATAGATATATTCTTAGGCATGTGACTCTAGTAATGACATGGATGTTTTTCTTAGATATGTGACTCTAGTAATGATGTATTATTTCTTTGTCTGACTAATTGTATTGTAATGCCTGTACTAGAGCCAATCTTATATGCTACAGTATATGATTTATGTCTAATTGAATTGACTGTCATTTTCCAGATCTAATATGCTGTATGCTATATATTACATGTTTGTTATTTGTGGAGTTTTTCTCCCCAGGCGGCCTCTGAAAAGGGACCTGTGTCCAGTGGACTTTCCCCAGTTAACAAATATAAAATAAATAAATAAAATAAAATAAAATAATTTTATTAACATCCATCTTTACCTGCCATTATAAATGCCTTGTAAGTAGCTATGAATTATGGAGCTCAATATCTAAATTATGTGTTATTGTTTCAGTACACATTACTGCCTTTAGCTGCATAGGTTTGCTGCTTATTGTGTTATTTTAAATGCACATGATGTCTAACATAGTGTCATTGTGGTGCTATAGCAGTGGTGATATTTGCTGCCTGTCTTACATTATTGATATTTAGAGTAGACTCTTGCTTACTTGGATATGTTTACATGTTTTATGGGTGACTAAATGTCTAACACCTGCTGTGTTAGCTGATATGCACAGCAAGTAGTCTAGTGTATTTACTGCTGGTGTTCCATGTTATAGTATATAATAGCTCTCTTATATTACTTGGGATTATTATTGGTAGATGTCCTTCAAAATTATTACCTGTGTGTGGTTAGCATAGTGGTTCTTTAACTGGATCATTACTATATGTGTTTTACATGTTGTTCTAAAGGTGCAGGTCAAAGACCAGTAACAGAGACTATCAACAACACAGTGATCCTGTGACACATACTAATTAAATGACACATTAGTCACACTAGCAATTTTCTACTTCTGCTCAAAATTGGCTTGAATGATGAAACAGGCTCAGCCATGCTAGAATACTTCTTTGCAGAATGCTCAGTTCAGAAGTAACACTGCAGATCCAAGAAAGACATACACCTATTTTTAAAATCCAGCAGATGAATGAATCAAACCAGAAACCATGCAAATCTACCAGCTATGTAAATTCCTGTGCATTGCTAAATACTCAGTAATGTTCATCATCTGGATACTTTACAGAAACAGCAAAGTAACAAAACACACACAAATGCTTTGGGAAGATTGGCTGCATTGTTGAGTAGTACAAATAATGTCCTGGGAGACTCTCAGCAATCAAACAACTTCGGGAAGCTGAAAAGTTGCAATTTTAAGAATCACGATACTGATTATATGGATTAAAAACACAGTAACAAGCAAACCAATGAAAACAACAATTAAGAAAGAAAGTAGCCAACAAGAATACACATAAATCTATATCCTGTTCAGGAAACCAAAGGAGGGATATGTTAGCAATTTGTTTCTGTTTGCCTCTTCTAGGGGCCATCCACTGATGCATTTCAACTGTCCTTGATTCCACCTAACATTTTTATCCTGTCCCTTGCAAATGTTGTGATTTTTTGGGTAAATCAATGTGGATTACAGTCAGTCGATAATGCCAGTCATTGCAGTCTAATAATTGTTGTTATTTAAAAATTGCATGTTGATGTCAAATCTGTTGTTCTGTTAACCTTTTTAACTGAGTTTGAGTAGTATTAAAAACAGTACACAGTGACACAGTGGGTAGCATTGTTGCCTTAGAGCAACAGGTTGTCCTCTGGTTCAATTCTTAGCTGGGGTGGCTTCTATGTGGAGTCTGCAAATCCTGCCTCTGTTCACTTGGATTATCTGTGGGTGCACATGTTTCTTTTCCAAGACATGCGGTAAGTGGATTAGACATTCTAAACTGGCTAATGTCTTTTTTAATTTCTCCAAGCCTTTTGGGTTTCTAATACTGGGATGGGAATGGACCACATTCCTATATCAAAGTACAATTAAACTTCATGAAATTAATGTTGTTTCAATCTTTGATGTCAGATAGAAGTGCCCTTCACAGCACCCACAATGTGTCCTGTAATGACTCCTTCTGTAATTTGTACAGGGTTATATGTATTGGTAACATATCTAAATATGATTAAAGGTTGTTTTTTTTATAAAACCCATTGCTCCTAGTACTATTTGAACTGTCTGGGTATCTTTCTTCCACATTGCTCTTGTTTCTGCCTGCAAATCCTGACATTTTATGACTTTGTGTCTCCCTGTATGCAAAACACTGTAGTCACTGGGTATGGTGATTTCAATGATCAATGCTACTTTTGTCTTCTTTTTGTGGACCACTATATCTGGTTTTCTTGCATCTATCTTTTGAACTATCGGTAATGGGTGATTCCATGTGATATAGACTTCATAATTTTTTATGATGCTTTGTGGCTCAAGTTTCCAGTGTTATTCAGCCACCTCAATACCATAATGTTTGCATAATCCCCAGTGTAACAGTCTTGCAACATTATTATGCCTTTCAGTATACAGTTCTTTTGTCATTAGTATGTCACAACCAGCAATGAGGTGTGCAACTGTTTCCAATTCTGTTTTTCAAAACCTACATTTGTCTGTTTCTCCCACATGTTCCATGAACTTTATAAACTAACATGTACGTAGTCCACTATCTTGGGCCACCAATATTCACCTTTCATCTTTTGGTTTGAATTTTCCTCTCTTAACCATTCCTGTATTTGATTCTGATCAACATGAGGTTCTTCCAGAAGTTTTCTATACTTGCAAGTATGTTTATGGATTTTCCACATTTCTTGCCTTCTCATTTGCTCCTTCACCTTATATTCTTTCTTTTTCTTGGCACATTCAGTTGCTGCCTAATTTCTATCTACTTTTGGTTTGATTTCCATTCCTGCTTTATGTCAATTAGCTTCTACTAGACTAAGTAGGGAAGTCATCTTAGATTTATTCTCCTCATGTTTCAAAACTTTCACTACATTTGGGTCCTGTGAGGTCAGCAGATATATGTACAGTCCCATGATTGCAGATCTATATATGTAATCAATTTTAAGAAGGCCCACCCCTCTTTTGGAACTGAGAATATATAATCTTGCTATGCACTGATTTTTATAAATCATTTGGTGAGCATGAAGCATCCTTCTTGTTTTCCTGTCCAATCTATCCAACATGTCTTAGGGCAAGTCAATCATTCCAAAACTGTAAGTTAGGACAAGAAGAGCAAATTAGTTTATAGCTTGGATTTTGTTCCTAGATGTCAACACTGTTTTCAGGATTAATTTAAGCCTTCTAAAGTATTCCTTAGTAAGTTTTATTTGCATTTGTTCATGTTTTATTGTTGACCCTTCATCAATTCCCGAATATTTATACACTCCTTCTTGATCAAGTTCTTTATATCACATTCTTGTCCCAAACTGATGTTTTCTTTGCGCTGCAGTTTTCCTGCTTTAAAGGTTGCTTTTGCACATTTATCAAGACAAAATGACATTCTTATATCATCTGAAAAAGTTTTGACAACTTGCAGTTGTGTTTTCAGTTCCTCATCTGATGAGCTATACAGCTTTAATTCATCAATAAGGAAAAGATGAAAAGCCTTTATACTTTGTTGTTTTTTAGGAACCAAATTATAGCTATGTCCTAACTGTCAAGTAGACAAGTAGGCAAGACAGATTAGCAGTGGTGACAGGGAGTCACCCTGGAATATCCCCAATTTGAATTTTTATCCCTGGGATAATAATTTATCCTTTATCATAGCTTAACTACAAAGTGGTCTGCCACTGTTTCATGGTCAATGTATTGTAGTCAATCAGTGTAGTATCTTATACATTTTAAGCACTCTTTTATCCATTTATGTGGAATAGTATCAAATGCTTTTTTGTAGTCAATCCATGCCATACTTAGATTCTTCCCCTTTTTACAGTTCTCCACTATGACTTTATTTAACAACAAATGATTCTTTGTTCCATATGACTTTCTTTTATTGCCTTTTGTTCTATTACCATAACTGAGTTTTCTTCTAAATAACTATAAACTCTGTCGGCATCAATTCTAGTGTATAGTTTACATGTTCTCAGAAGGCAAGTTATTGGATTATAACTTTTAGGGTAGCTTGCAGGTTCACTCTTAAGTAGGAGCATTGTTTTTTTCCAAATAGTTCTTACTCATGGCTAAATCTTCATGTAAAGATGTTAATACTTTTAACTAGAAGTTAGGTACTGCATCTGGCCTGGGGTTTTCCAATTAGAGGCTTTTCTTACCTTTGTTTCAATCTCTCTGGCTGTTACTTCATCCCATTTCATATCATGTACCTTTAAACGTCTTATTCTTTCTTTTACTTTTTTTATCCATTTATCATCTTTGTTATGTTCCACGGCATCTTCCTAAACACTTCTCCCCCCAAAAAAATGTATATATATACATATATATATATATATATATATATATATATATATATATATATATATATATATCTTCCTTTTTGGTGGTCTTTCAGGTCCTTTTACCTAGTTTCCCAACTCTCTATAAAACTTTTTTGAATCATCAATAAATTGCATATTTTGTACTTTTACTTTATATTTATCTATGGATCTTCTAAGTTTTTCCACCTGTGCTGAGGTTTTTAGTTAGTTATTTGCGATAGTGCTCTATTAAATCAAACAATTCTTCTCTTAGCTCATTTTCTTCTAAACTGAGGGCACATTTTTTGTTTTCCATTTCATGCAGGCATTCTACAGAAAGTTCTATTGCATCTTCCTGTGACACTTTCTCTTCAATTTCATCCTGTGCCATCGGTTGCTCTGTCATATGGGAACTCACTGGAATATTACTCCTCAACATTGACTGTGTCAGAGTTTCCACAGTTTACCGTTCTTTCCCTTTCTGTCCAGATTCAAGTGAAGGTTTGTACTGGTTTCCTGGTGAAGATTCCAAAATATCTTCATATGGCACATGACCAATTGCTTCCCATTCCAGTGGTTTAACCTTAATTTGGATTTCTAGTGCTCTATCCTGTTCTGGTTCTTTCTGAATTAAATTTTCTATACTGAATCCTTTACTTCTCAGGTATTCCACAACCTCAGTTTCTATTTCTTTAACTTCTCCATTACTAATCTACTATTCTCCGTTTCCTCTTTGTCTTCTTATTTTTTTGTATTGTAAGGTTTTCAATGTCAGGATTCCTTTGCCTGTATTTCTCTTCAAGTAGCTTTGGTGCTGCTCTTTCTGTATTGATTAGTTTTGCTTTCTCCTTTGAATAGATATTACACCATATTAAACCTCTTTTTCTTTCCCAGGTCCATATTTCTTCTTTAGATGTCTCCTGATCTCCCTGTTTCTCCATACTTTGATGACCCATTCCATCATGCTGTGATATAACCTGTGTTAGACCTTCTACACCAAGTCCTTCACTTTGCAGGCACTCTATAATTTCAACTTCTATTTTTTTTAAACTTCTACTTTATTAATCTTCTTTTCTCCATTCTGTCTTTGTGATATTATTTTTTATTGTGAATTTTTCCATATCTGGATGCTTTTGCCTGTATTTATATCTGAACATCTTTGGGGCTGTCTTCTTTATATTGATTAATTTGGCTTTCACCTTTGCATAAATATTGCACCATATCAAATCTCTCTTTCTTTCCCATGTCCATATTTCTTTTTTATACTTTTCAAAATCTCTAGGTTTTGTTCTTTATATTTTCGTACTTCCTCAGATGCTTCTTTTTCCAAGCAGATCAAAGTTTCTTTGGGGGGGGTTAACCATTTGCAGTTATATGTGCAAAATCTTCAGTAGATAGATGTTCCCTTAGAAGCTGCTTTGATCCAGCTAGGAAGTTCTTAATTTGCTCTTAGCTGTTCACAGAGCACCTCAGCTGCACTTTTGCCACTTGAATAGTCCCAAAACCACCCAGTCTCCAACTGTTTCATATTATTTAGAGAGTCCTTATTAATATAGATCTCTATTGAGCACCACTTTAGTACAGACCCCATTTAGAGCACCCATCAATACCACACTTCTCCATTCCTCCTCCACTGTTAAAAGGGAATTTTACCTAGCATTACTGATTATCAGTTTCCCTCTGTTTCTCCGACCAGCCTGATTGAGATGGGTATCCTGAGGCAGGGTAGCAACTACTTCATATACACTGACAACCCTCTACTCCTAAATCACCAATGTACAACTTGTGAGAGATGCATCTACACTAACAATTTTGGACATAGAACAGTGACTGTGCAGATTATCAGCTCACATATTACACCTCCTGTGCAAACCATGCACTCAACACATAAACCATTATAAGCAGAGGTACTCGCCATAGACCTCCCAAACACAAACATGCTGCACCTAATACAATACCTACATCACTCAATACACATAATAACACGATCACCAGTGTCTCACTAAATAAGTCCCTAAGGCAAAGCACATCTAAACCAAATTTTTAGTCATAGCTGACTCCATTGTGACACACAGATGTCCCATTCACCAGGCTGGACAAGGGGAAGGTTAGGGTCAGCTGTTTTTGGGGTACCATGATTTGTTAGATCACACATGTACTCAAGTCTCTCAACAAGTATCATTATGACTCCATCATAGCTCATGTTGATGTGAATGACTTGAGACATAACTCACTGAACTATATGAAGACAGACATGATAAAGCTCTCTGAATTTGTGCCCCAGGCAGGTATGTCCCTAGCCCTGCACAGCATTCTACCCTCACCTAGGATGATACCGCAATATAAAAAAAATGAATGACTTCAACAATTGGCTTAGTTTCTGGTGTTATTCTTAGTGGATCCAGTATCTCTCAGCCTGGGATGATATGCTAGATAAACCACACTGCTTTAACAGAGATGGCCTTAACCTGTCACCTCTAGGCTAATGCACTTGCCTCCCCCCATAGTGCAGTTTTTAGGAAAGGTCTTAAGAACAAAATTTCCAATGTGAAAATATCCCTCACAAATAAATTAAGGGTTATGCTGCTTAATGCTAGGAGTTTAAATCAGAAACTGAATTCTGTAGAAGCACTCCTCTCCGGGGACGATGTTGATGTCTGTGCAGTCACTGAAACTTGGTTCAGGACTGCAGAGAGTACCCAGGCCCTCCAAGGCTACAATGCCTTCCACACTTTCAGAATGCAAAATGAAAGTATGAGAACCAAAGGAGGGGGAGTATCTATCTTCATCAAAGACAAATACACAGGTTATAAAGGAAAACTCCATGGAGTTACTCCCAGTTCAGCTAACAGTGGGTAAGCCACCCTCCAAATTATCATTAGCTCTAGGCCCCACAATAAACCAAGATACCCTCACTGCTTATTTGGACCTTCTCAAGTCAATCCAATTACAACCAAACACTCTAGTAATGGGTGATTTTAACTATCCCTCCATTGACTAGGAAACTTATATGAGTTTCAACATGCACGCAAAAATGTTTCTGGACTTTGTTAACACAAATGCCCAGGTATAAATAGTATGCAACATCACAAGGAGTCTAAACATTATCAACCTGGTCCTCACCAATATGGGTTACTGTTGCACTGGCTTACTGGCCTATTGCACTCTTACCTCAGTAGTGATCAAGTGTTTTGAAAAACATAAATATGTGAATTACAGTACTGCATTAAGTCCAGATGTGAGATGTCATTGTAATAAAGTGTTGAAATCCCCCATTAAACACAAGGACCCCATACAGTGTGCGTACACATGAATTATGGATACTAAACAAATATATAGCATGCAATGAATGATAAATCAATGCCAAACTGCAAATAGTGTGCAAATTTAAAATTAAACAATGCTAAGCATTGCACACCCCTGCTTATTAGATGTAGAGGTGTAGGCCAGCAAAATCAATTTGCCCATTGATATACCCCTTTACGCAATGCCAACCTTAGGGAAGCAGGTTTGCCCATAGCTTAGCATTTTCAAAACCATCCAATCATGGCAAAGTGTGGGAAATCGGTCCTATTTAAACCCCACAGGTGGAAATACATCTCATAAATGGTTGCAGCTTCCTCCTGTAGGCACTATGGCTGGTGTGGGTGAAGGATTGCACCTCCAGGTGCAGCGCTGAGGTATCCAGGAGTCCAAAGTCATGCAAGGACTCCTTGTTAAAGACCATGACCAGAGGCTGCTGCAGGGCCAGTACCAGGGTTCCCAATATAAAGTGAAAGCCAGGGACCATCTCACCCGTGACCTCACCAGTGCCACTGGCATCCCTCAAACTGGTGAGCAGGTCAGGCATCACTATGCTGACCTGAAACAGAGGAAGAGGGAGCTCTTGGATCAGTGGATCCAAGAAACTAGGCAGACGGGTGATCTCCCAGCCGTGTGTAAGTATCATTCTACTACCTGTTTAATAATTGCCAGCTCATGTATATTATGGATAGGTATGGCTAAATATTCCTCTTATGTCTTTGACAGTGGCAGACGAGTGGGCTGTGAATCGGGAAGCCCATGCCTGTAGGCTGCAGAGGCTGCATTGTGAGGCAGGTTAGTAATAATCTTGCATGTACTGTCATAAGAAATAAATCTAAAAGTAGTAGAAAGTTAATTGCCAGTATAAAACCTGTATTGTGTATGGTATGTACTGAATAAACCAGACAATATGGCAGGAAGAGTCTCATATAGGTTGTATGTAAATAAAAGGGTAACAGCCTGGCAATAAAGGTCTAACTCCTGGACTGCTTGTGTTTACTCTGGTATCATATGGTAATTTAGTGTTGCAATCTCTTAATAGTACTGTTGTATTAAGCACTGTTACCCACACTGTGCTACATAAATAAAAGATGTAGGAATGCCTGTATACGACTGTTGTACTCACAAGGTCATATTGTACAACTGAGAGAGAATTTGACAGAAAACAGTGAAAAGATAAACAACATAATCCACATAGCACACTCAACTGTGATGTGAAGTGTATTTTTACCACACACAGCCGTGGTTCAAATCCTGGGAGTGGTAGTAAGCTGTATGCAGAATCATACCCCACAACTGTACAGATATTGTCAGAAAGTCCAGATAATTGGTGTAAGTTGGGCCTGTCCCCCTGGCAAATCAGTGGGATGATCCCAGAAGTTTAGGCAGCAGATAGTGACATACAACTGATTGTCAGACATCATAACTGTCAGAAATATATCTATAAGAAGAAACCTTTCACTCTAGCAACTCACAAAGTGTTATGAGAGTAATAAGCAAAGTATGCCCCATCTCCATCTCCATGTTGTGAAGCTATGACCAGGGTGTGTGCAGTAATAGAGTGAGACAAATGTGCATAATAATAATGTGGAATCTGGTAATATGTGTGGCAACATTCAGGTAGTGTTAACAAACATTTCCTCCACAGGTCTGTCAGATATGAAAACTGTGCCTAGAAATAAAAGACAAAATACTGTACTGGTACTGTTTAGTCTGTTATTGTATGGCAGTGTTAGTGTTGCAGTATCTCTGAATAATAAGGTATTACTCATCACTGTCATCCACACAGTGCTACATAATAAAACTGTCTGGGAAACCCTGTATAAGAGTGTTGTAATTATAAGGTCAAATTGTACAACCACGGGAGACTTATAGATAGAAATCAGAGAAAAGGCACACAGCAATATCTATATAGCACACTCAACTGTGATGTACACCATTTTAGTTTTTGCAGACACAGCCATGGTTTGAATCATAGGAGTGGCAGTAAGCTGTATGCAGAATCATATCTCTCAACTGTACAGATATGTCCAGCATGTCCAGATAATTTGCCTATATCTGCTGCCTGTTACCCTGTTCCACTGGCATATCAGTGGGATGATCTGAAATTTAGGCAGCATTTAATATCATATAACTGACTGTCAGGCCTGTAAATATTTGGAAAATGTCTATGAAAACAAACCTGTCATTGTACAACTCACCAAAGGTTTATGAGGCAATAGTCAAAATATGTCCCAGTTTCACGTGCATGTTGTCAAGACATGCCTAGAGTGTGTGCATTAAGAGATGGAGAGATATGTGCATAACTTCAACCTGGAATCTGGGAATATGCATATAAACAGTCAGTTAGTGTTAACAAACAATAGCTCCACAGGCATACCAGGCAAGAGGTGTATAATGCAGGTAAAACACAGTTTATGTATATAGTTGTCTACGGCCATACCACTGTCCAAAGTAAGGCCATAAGGTAGTGTAATAATACCTGTAAGGTACAGATCACAGCACTGACTAAGAAAGTAATGAGAACTACAGGGATATACAAGTTGTTAATTGACATCTTTCTCTCTCTCCACCATATCTGCAACAATAAACTAAATACACAACTCAATCAGTATGTATACAATCAAATCTACTGTTGGGACATATATCCTATTGTTTGATAAATATTGAAATTTGTTTCTATGCATGTGCCATGTTGAAATACTCCCACACTGGTGGCATGCTGCCGTCAATGTACCTGCATGCTGCTGTAATGGCCACTGTGGTTTTATATATGCATGTGTTCTGTATGCTATGCAACTGTTCCATATCTGGTGTTTTGGGTTAATGGGAATATCTATGCATGCTGTTATACCTAA